>NC_135783.1:1998946-2196446 GCF_051106095.1 Pogona vitticeps
ATCAGTGTGTTATTGTTGTGAGAAAGGGGAGAGATGATCTGTCACTGTAATTGATCGGTGTTGTTAGCTGGTCTTTTGTGTGCAGTGATCACCCTTCCTTGTGGCTGGGTAGAGTTCGTTGACCTTTTTGCAGGATGTATTTTTCAGTGCTGGGAGCCAGGCTTTGTTAATTTTTAGACTTTCATCTTTTTGGTTGAAACTAACGGCACCCATCAATCACAGTGACAGATCATCTCTCCCCCTTATCACAACAATACACCCACAACAATAAATACTCTGATCACAGGAATCACCCAATCTCTTGAAAAGGACAAAAATCTGATCCCACGGCTACAAATACTCAACTATCCCACACACTACACCAGAACACAGACAGAGTTCTGACTCCTGTCCTCCGAAGATGCCGGCCACAGAGACTGTTAGGAAGAAAAACCTCCAGAACATGGACAAACAGCCCAAAAAAACTACAACAGCCATTTATGTTGATGCAGAATAGGGTGATCCGCTCACCCTGTCCTTCCAGGAGAGATCATACATGGATTGAATGGAAAGAGCACAGAGATGAGTTGATGCAGGAAAGCCACACCTAAAACAATTCCAGAAAAACAGATGGTGGGGGTGTGCTTTGCTTTTGCCTCCTTGGAACCATTATTGAAGTGACGGTTGAGTTTCCTGTGATCTCCCATCCAACCGTTGGGGTTCCCATCTGACTGGGATGAGAAGTGGAAGGAGTGGGAATCCTAGAATCATGGAATTGGAAGGGGCCTCTTAAGGCCATCAAGTCCAACTCCCTCAAGGCAGGAATCCAGAGGGTTATAAGTTTGTCTCTTGAATGCCTTCAGCACTGGAGCACTCGCCACCTCTCGAGATAATCAGTTCCATTGTTGCACTACTCTAACAGTTAAGAAGTTTTTCCTGATCACCAGGCTAAATCTGGCTTCCTGTTGCTTGAGTGGGATCTATGACGCTCTCTCTGATCTCTTACTCGAGATAGGGGTGGGAATTCCTGGTCTCTGCTATGTGCCCAAAATAAAAGTGGGAGCTAGTCTATTTTAAACCTGAACTCTCTCAGGTGGCAAAAACCGAGAATCTCCCACTTTGGGCACCTCATGAGATGGTCGGATGCTTTAGAAAGGACAAGAATGCTGGGAGAGGTGGAAAGCAGCAGGAAAAGAGAAAGAAGTCCAATACGAGATGGACTGGCTCCCAAAGGAAGCCGAAACCTTGAGTTTGCAGGAGCGGAGCAAGGCTGTTGAGGACTGGACAGGAGGTCAAACAGCTTTGCTTCCTCGTGTTGAGGTGGTACATCCAACCAGGAGTGGGAGATGGGTGACTTCAGGACCACAGACGACCTTCCATCTTGGAAAGAACGGGTACTGAGCCATTGACAGAAGCAGCTACACTACTGCCACCTCCTTGACGTTGTAGCTATGGGAGACTGTCGTAAACAACATCCTTTCTCTTCTTCAGGATTTACTGGGACACCATGAGCTTTTTCCCTCACCCAGTCCACTGTAAACCTGACTTGCTATCTCTTCCCTGGACCATGTAATTATATGTTTAACATCTGCAACAGTCTTCTGCTGAGTCAGAAAGAGCCAAAGTGAGAGATGGAGGAGGGTTCAGAGCAACCTTTGACACCCCCCTCTCAAGTCTTGGCCACAAATGACTCACAAACGCTATAATCCCGTGCAATCTTGGTGGCCGACGGCAGAATTTGGCTGCAGGTACCGAGGAAGGATGTGCGTGGGAGAGAAGAGGAAAGAGGGGTTAATTGTGGGGAGTGTGCACGGCTTAGCCAACACACAAAGCCCTCTCCCTCCATTGCCTGTGGGGGTGTGTATGTGTCAAGAGAGTTCAATCACCAATCCGAAACGAAGACAGCAGCCAAGAAATCCGAAGAAGACTTAAGACTCAGGAGGGTGTCTCTGAAGGAACTTGGGAAGAAAAGCCAAAGTTGAAAGATGTGTCACCGGAGACTGGCAATCCTCTACTCTCAGTTCCTGTCTCCGAACGTGGACACTGGACAGCGAAGGAAGTTGAGTGGGAGGCTGGAAATAGATTCCTTTGAAATATTGAGTTGGAGTAGAATTCAAGTCTAAACTCTTCTCTAGAAGCAAAAAGAAGAAGAAGAAGAAGAAGAAGAAGAAGAAGAAGAAGAAGAAGAAGAAGAAGAAGAAGAAGAAGAAGAAGCAAAACTGAGTGTGCAACATTGCAGTGGAGAAAACGTCCTTGGAGCCACTGTGATCTCCCACTTTTTCAAACTGGGTTTCCACGGGTGGCATTGCCACTTGCAGGAGTCAGCGGGGAGCTGTATTTGCACCCAGGTCCAACAAGCAGAAATTGCCTGTGACAAGGTGTTAATTGGCAACTTCCACTTGTTTTTCTCAGTTTAGGTCACTCTGTTCCGGTGCTGCCTTGAAAGACTCTTAAAAACAAAACAAAAGCCATCCAGACACTGTTTGCAGAAAACCGGTGCTCGGTGGAGGGGATCTGACACCCCACCGTGCGTCCTTGGCCTTCAGATCAAGCGATCATACCAGGCAGGAAGGGGAACCGACGTGGTATCAGCCTGAGCAGAGTAAATGTAAAGTCTGCAGCTTCAGCCTCACCTGCTCGCTGAACAAAAAGCACTGATCAAAGACCAATCCCACAAGGGGCTTCTTCCCTGCACTAAGCTTTATATCATGCGGTTGCTGGGTTTCCATTGGAATTTATCTATGCCCAGTCTTACGCCAATCACAGGGCATGGGGCCAGTGTCGTTTCCCCTGTCTCTCTCCTAACTTGGGCACATCAGAAAAAGATAAGACTGGCTGGAAAAGACCAGAAAGCGGAAAGCAGCAGGAAAAGAGGAAGACCGCAAACAGGAGAGGGATTGACTCTGTCAGGGAAGCCACAGGCTTGAGGTTGCCCAAGCTGAGCATTTCTCCCTGGCCTCTCCTTCCGGTCGCCCCTTCCATTTCCACCCTGGTGTTTAGTTTTGCAAATCAACTCAGTTGTACGGCCTTAGTGCAACAGGCGGCTCTTTGCCAGTCTGTCTGTCTGATTGTCCTCCTCCTCTTTCTTCAGTGGCTCCCTCTGAATCATTTTTCGGCTTCTTGCCCACCTGATTGATCACTCCGTCGGCCTCCTTAGCCGCCTTCTCTTTCTGACTTGCGTAGGAAACCAACTTCCTCGTGGAGAACATATTATTTACAGGGCCAGCAACTTTTGCGGGATTTTGAATTTCTGGTTAAATTCCTCTGCAGGGATTTACAGAGCATGCTCCCCAGAGCAGATCACCTATTTTTCTCCTTAACGGGCGCTTACAATCTCAATAACTCACCTTTGAGATATTAGCGTGAGAAAGAATAATAACCTATTTCATTTTCTTACAGTTGAACAGCAAACTGATAAACATGGCTGCTTTCAACAACAGACTTCAACAGAGCCAAGAGGGAAAAAAATTACTGAGCAGAGAGGCGGGCCTTTCTTTGAATTAAAGAGGAAGGAGAAGGAATGATTGGTCAGTACTGGATAGATTGACAGCTATCCCAGTCCAGGAAGGTTTCTCCCAGCCACACCTTCTCCAGACAGCATGCGAGGTTGTAAAAACTCCAACAGCCACTGGCACCCATCTTCCATTTGGGGCTCTCTCGAATTCCAAACAATATTTGAAAAATTAGACACATACCACACATTTTCCTCCCTTGGGCGTTCCCCACCAAAACGCTTCAAAAGGGATCACTAGGACTCTGGACGCAGGGATGAATCCTTAGCTTTGTAAACCTCAGAAAGGATCTTGTTCATGCCCTGCAGCAAAAACCCAACTCAGAGAGGTGTGCACGAGATGTTAAGTGGAAGGACCTGCCTTTGGTCTGTGGCAAACATTTCTCCACCATCGAGAGGCAGATAAAATCCAGAGGTCGGAAAGTCACTTACTAAAAGCAATTCATTCTCATGCCCCATGACAGTGACTGGGAAATTAATTGATTGCCCTCGTAGGTTTTGCAAACCTCGGCGAGTCTCTGTATGAAACAGCCAAACCGAAGACAAAGGAGTGCATTCGGAGAGGGGAAAATAGTGGAACCACACAGGCATGCATCTGTGTGGCAAAACACACACACACACACACACAGACACACCTGACACTGTGAGGTGAGCAGACTTCATTAAAAAAGAGAATTCAGTCAACATCTGCTGCTGTGAGATAAGAGTTTCACCATTTCCACGGACCGGATGGGTCACTTCCTCTGTCGAAAAATTAATAATAATAAAAAGAGATATCCTGGCGAAACGTTAGGAAGAACAACCTTCAGAATACGGCCAAAGAGCCCGAAAAACCCACAACAGCCGATAAAAAGAGAGATTTTTTTCCTTTCAGGTGGAGGTTTGTTTGTTTGTTTGTTTGTCTGGCAGAATCCAACTTTCCTCAGTTCTTATCTAGGTTTGCCCGAAGAGCTGTTTGTGCAAAAGGCGCGTGTTCACATTTCGATCAGAAGAACCCAATTTACCCTTCTTTCCCTTCATGTGAAGCAAAGAAGAAGCGGTAGCCGGCAGGTTGGTTGAAAGGGACGGAATGACATCGGAGGTCTTTGCTCCATCCAATAATATTTGAATAGAAACGCCTGTGCAAATAAAGATTACACAGATCCCCCCCCCCGAGTTATTTAGACAAAAGAAAAAGGCACATCCTTCTACTCTGTTTGCTAGATCATTCACCACCCACCATGCCTGTGTCCTTGGACTACACTTCCCATCATGCCTCAGTTATCAAGACCAATGAATTCAGCTAACTTCTTTTGACTTAGAATCATAGAATCATGAAGTTCGAAGGGGCCTGTAAGAGCATCAAGTCCAACCCCCTGCTCAATGCAGGAATACAAATTAAAGCAGACCCGACAGAGGGTTGCCCATGTTTCTCTTGAACGTCTCCAGTGCTGGAGCGCTCACCATTTCTTGAGGTCATGGGTTCCGTTGTCGTACTGCTCTAACAGTTAGGAAGTTTTTCCTGAGGTTCAACCGAAATCTGGCTTCCCATAACTTGAGCCCACGGTTGCGTGTCCTGCACTCTGGGATGATAATCGAGAGCAGATCCCGCCCCTCTTCTGTAGGGTTGCCTTTGAAGAATTTGAAAAGTGTGATCCTATGTCCCCTTAAGGCAAGATGTTCAGAGCATCCACCTCTACCACCATCACCATTTCCATGGATTGAGCCGTGTAAAATCACCAGATATTTGCCACAAAGCCTGTATGGATCCTCTGCATGGAAACAGAGGCTAAAAGTTGGACAATGATCTTAGATGTCATTTGTGCAGGAAGATCAGTAAAATGGGACATCTGCTGGACTCATCCATCTATGTCACCCTTGGGAAATAGAGGATGCTGGATGAGATGCACCAGGAAAGACTCTTCCTTTGGGATTAAAATCCCTTTTATGAGGGTGATAGAGGGGTGACATCTCAGAGGACACCCTGTCAGCACTTGAACAGCAGAAGGTTCTGACCTACACTAAATGGGGGTGTGTGTGTCTTTTTCTGCAGCATGCCGAGGAAGGCCACCTTGAACACACCCGATCCTGTCTGGTTTCAGAAGCTAAAAGGTTCAGACCCGGTTCGTGCTCAGGTAGGGGGTCCCAGGAGGATTCCAGATGATGCCCGTCAGAGATGTCACAGCTGAGCCAGAGGGACCATGAGGTGGGGAGAAGGCAGTTCCCGGTCTTCCTGTGAAGCTAAAAGGTGGTGATGGTGGATGTCCAGCCACTTTGGCAAATCCTCCCAAAGTTCGGCTAAAGCTTGGCAGCTGCCCCTCCTTCTCGTAGAAAAGCATCACATCACAAACAATGATAGAAAGCGCAACCTTGTCATTATACACATAACTGGAGAGAGCTAGAAAAGAGATTACAGAACCAACAAGAACCGGAAAAACAATCAGAAATGGGAGAAATTAAGCAAAACCCCATCAATATATTGCTTCCACTTTCACTATGTAATAAAAGAAGGTGGAGTTAAAAGTGCCGCTGTGGTTTCAGATGCAACCATGACTTCATCTGTTTCTGGGAGGCAAACAAAATGTCCATTTCCTTGTTTTGATGCACCACAGAGAGGGACCGGCCGGTTAGGAACACTGTAATGTCCTCTGAAGATGCCCATGGCCACAGAGACTGGTGAAACGTTAGGAAGAACAACCTTCAGAACATGGCCAAAGAGCCCGAAAAACCCACAACAACCAAACACTGTAATGTTTTACTCTTGAGAGTCCCCTGGACTGCAAAGAGAACAAACTTCTCCATTCTGAAGGAAATCAACCCTTAGTGCTCACTGGAAGGACAGATCCTGAAGGCTACCAGCCCAGGTCCAGTTCATAGCGCTTGGCTTATGGGCTTCGGTTAGGGCTCTTTGAAGGATTGCATTTTCCTGCAACGAAGAATACTGCATAGGAACCTGGAATGTAAGATCTATGAACCTTGGGAAGCTGGATGTGATCAAACAGGAGAAGGCAAGAATAAACATGGCCATCTTGGGTGTCAGTGATCTAAATTGGATGGGAAATGGGCAAACTCAATTCAGACGATTACCATATCTACTATTGTGGGCAAGAATCCCGTAGAAGAAATGGAGTAGCCCTCATAGTCAACAAAAGAGTGGGAAAAGCTGTACTGGGATACAATCTCAAAAATGATAGAATGATTTCAGTTTGAATGCAAGGCAGACCTTTCAACATCACAGTCATCCAAGTTTATGCATCAATTACCGATGCTGAAGAGGCTGAAATTGACCAATTCTATGAAGACCTATAAGATCTTCTAGAACTGACACCAAAGAACGATGTTCTTGTCATTGTAGGGGATTGGAATGCTAAAGTAGGGAGTCAAAAGATAACAGGAAAGTTTGGCCTTGGAGTTCAGAACGAAGCAGGGCAAAGGCTAATAGAGTTTGCCAAGAGAACAAGCTGGTCAACAACACAAGAGGCAACTCTACACACGGACATCACCAGATGGGCAATCCCGAAATCAGATTGATTATGTTCTCTGCAGCCAAAGATGGAGAAGCTCTATACAGTGGAGTGAGGAAATTCCAACACATCTCACCCACTCTGGCCGCATTGCATTGGCTGCCCATCCGTTTCCGCATCGACTTCAAAGTGCTGATGCTTACCTATAAAGCCCTAAACGGTTTAGGACCTCAATACTTGGCGGAACGCCTTCTCCCACCAAGTTCTACCCGTGTCACTCGCACGAGCCAGGAGGTGAGGCTGAGGAGCCTGACGCCGAGGGAGGCCCAGAAGGAGAAGACAAGAAATCGGGCCTTCTCGGCGGTGGCTCCTCGCCTCTGGAACAATCTCCCTCCTGAGATTCGCGGGTCTCCCTCGCTGGGTATCTTTAAGAAACAGTTGAAGACATGGATGTTTGGGCAGGCCTTTCCATCATATTCCTCTTGACCTCCTTCTTCCCTCTTTACTGTTCTTGTTTTGCACTCTATGTAATGTATTGTAGTGTTTTTACTAATTAGAATTGTTTATTTATATTGTTACTGTATTTTATTGTTGTTAGCCGCCTAGAGTGGTCCTCACTGACCAGATAGGCGGAGTATAAATTAAATAAATCAAATCAAATCAAACAGTCAGCAAAAACAAGACCTGGAGCTGGTTGTGGCTCTGATCATCAGCTTCTCATAGCAAAATTCAATCTTAAACTGAAGAAAGTAGGAAAAACCACTGAGGCTCCAATACTTTGGCCATCTCAAGAGAAGAGACGACTCCCTGGAAAAGACCCTGATGTTGGGAATGTGTGAAGGCAAGAGGAGAAAGGGGACGACAGAGGAGGAGATGGATGGACAGGGTCATCGAAGCGACCAACATGAATGAACGTGGAAGACGGGAGGGCCTGGCGTGCTCTGGCCCATGGGGTCACGAAGACTCAGACATGGCTCTACGACTAAACAACAGCAACATTTTCCTGCATGAGCCTCATCCACTTTTAAGATTTTCCAGGAAGGCCTGTCTATTGCTCTCATCATGTCTGAGGGAGACTCATGAGGGCTTTTTCGGTGGCCACTGTGGAACTCCCTCCCACAAGGGTCTGGCCTGGCCCCCTCTCCTGCTCTCTTCTCCTCCCAAGACAAAGCCTTTGTTCTTGACAGAGGCACAATTAATTGATTTAATTGTGCTTTAACTTGACAACTTGCTGCTTCCCCCCCCCTCCCCATATATTTTAATTCATCTTGTGAGCTGCCTTGAGTTTTGCACTGGAGAAAGAGGAGCTTTACATCCATACATCCATTCACCATCGTCATCGTCATCATCATAACAGCAATCGCTGCCACCACCTTAGAGCAGGAAGGGACCCTAGGGATAATCAAGTCCAGCCCCTGTCAGCCTCTGGCACAGGCGGGATTCGAACTCCGAACTTCTGCAGTTTTAAACCACCGGGTTATTCAGCTATTTGTACTTTATACCTACAGAGATGTGGCCTCACTAATTGGTGAAAGAGCCCTCTGGAAGGGCTGAAGTTATAGCTTGTAGTGTGCATTAGATGTTCTTTTTACTTTAAGTAAGAAGCAACTGTTCAGTTATTTTTTGATAACGAGAAAATGTAAAAAGTTGCTTTATAAAAATGGTAACTCTTTCTGTAACTAAGTATTTGGGAGGAAGAGTAGTTTGCAATTATAACTGTAATTCCTTTTTAAAAGTAACATTGCCAGCTGTTCTATTTTCAGTGTCAGGTAAAAAACCATTTTTATTCTCCCAGACATTTCTAGGAACTATTTTTAGATCACGGCTCCCTTTAGTTTTATTTAACCATTTTCAATTTGATTTCATGTGCTGGGATTCTGGGAGCTATAATGGTTTTTTAAAATAGGTAATCATAATTTTCCTCATCACTGGGAATGGATCTGATGGGATGTGGCAGGTAAGGAATACTCATTTTGCCATCAGTGCCCCCAAGTTGAAGCTCCAGATTCTCTCTCGGTGGTCATACAGGGCAGGCACAAATAGCTTTGACTTGAAACAGGGATTTATACTCTGGCCTTCTGGCCTTCGGTATGCACACAAAAGCCAGCTGTGTGCACCCGTTTGTACACAAAAGGTCCCAAGGCCAGCCTCGGGATTTGGGCTGCAAGAAACACCAGAGAAAGGTACTGTCTTTTTATCCTTCCACCAACAGTTGAAGGCCCATCTCTTCAGATATAGACATTTTTACTGGGAGAAGGGTGGACTATAAATAAGATAAATAAATGAAATAAATAAACTGCGGTCATGTGGTGCACTGGTCCATGGGGTCACGAAGAGTCGGACACGACTTAACGGCTAAACAACAACAGCATCTTATGCACCGAAAAATACAATATGCAACAGATGGCGAGGGAGGGAGATCAGGGCTGGGGGGCTGAGACGGACAGAGGAGAGACCGAGGGTTCACACAAAGTGGGTACTGAGGTCCCCGAGCATTGCATAGTTCATCAACGCACAGCAATGAAAGCAAAGTGAAATTCACTACATATTGAAGATGCATCATGTACCCATGCGGTGTACAAGTTGGACAAGCCCTATTCTAACATGTATTCAGGAATGGCACTTTTCCTTTCTCCAAATACACGTTTGAGGAGAGAGGATGTCCGACTCTGCGGCTCACTGGCCTCCCCAGAATGTGCTCCACGGGCCCAAACGGAGGTGCTCCCACTCCGAGCCGGCCCCGAACCGTTTCCTCACCCTAAGGGCCACCTCTGCTTTAGATCATAATTTTCCCGGTTTCCCGTGTAAGAACGAAGCAGAGGTGGCTTATGCCTCCAGAAAGCCAGCTGGAGGATCTGGTCCTCTGCCCGGGGAGGCAAACCAGAACTTGTAGGCACAGGCCTGGAGAAAACATATCCTTGCCATCATTGTTTTGTGACACCTTGTGGGTGGCGCATAAAACGAGACACAAAGGCACACTTTTCCCTTCCCTCCTGGGAGGAGGAGGATGTGTGAGGGCTCATAAGCGTGGCTGGGAGTGGAGAGCCCGGGAGTTATTTGACTCGTCTGGCCTCGCTCTAATTTACTCCTTTCCTCTCCGGTCTAGCAGAGGTTTCTGCTTCATGCAGAGGCTGCTTATTATACAGCAGCACAGAAGCCAACCCTGCTGTTTACTGACACCATTGGAATCAGGGAATCGGGCTTTATGAGGGAAGGAGGTTGGGATTTGAGGGTCGTCATGGCAATTCTTGAAGGGTAGCAACTTCCACAGTTCTGAGCTAAATCCTTCGGCAGGCACCCGTCCGTTTGCCATTCAGATGCATGGCGGCTGCTTTAAAATCAACAAAAGGCCACATCTTTATATTCAGGTATGAACACTACCTATCACTGGAAGGACAGATCCTGAAGGTGAGGCTCCAATCGTTTGGCCATCTCATGAGAAGAGAAGACTCCCCGGAAAATGTTGGGAAAGAGTGAGGGCAAGAGGAGAAAGGGGACGACAGAGGACGAGACAGCTGGACAGTGTCATCGAAGTGACCGACATGACTTTGACCCAACTTAATCACTGGAATCCAGTTATGTCGCACATAGAAATTAAGAACAATTGCTAATTCAATGGTGTGGCATAATTCAGTCCTATGTCCTCTCAATACTGGAAAACTTACTGAGGCATTCTTTTATTTTCAGCAGGACCAGCTTGCATCTTTTCCCATCAGGTCTTCAGTCATGAGGTCTAGAAACTTGTCATTTCTTCTTAAGACCGGAATTTTTAGGAAGATGGGATTCTGGGTTCTACATGAACATTGTTCCCCTTCCCTACTGCACCCTTGTTGGCCTTCCAAACCTTAGAATCGTAGACTTGGAAAAATAACGGATTTGGAAGGGCCTATAAGGCCATGGAGTCCATCCAACCCACCTGCTCAGTGCAAGAATCCAGGTCATAATTTTCTCTTGAATGCCTCCAGTGTTGGAGCACTCACCATCTCCCGAGGGCTTTGGTTCCATTGTCGTACTGCTCAAACAGTTAAGACATTTTTCCTGATATTCAGCCTAAATCTGGCTTTTTGTAGCTTGAGCCCATTCTTACATGTCCTGCACTCTGGGGTGATTTGAGAACAGATCCTGCTTCTACTTCTACTTCCTTTCAGGTTATTGAAAAGTGCTCTCCTGGACACCACATTTCAAGAAGGATGGTAGCAAATTGGAACAAATTCAGAGGAGGGTGACAAGGATGATCAGAGGGCTGGAAACCAAGCCTTAGGAGGAAAGGCTGAAAGAATTGGGCATGTTTAGCCTTGAGAAAAGGAGACGGAGGGCAGAGAGGACTGCCTTTCCCCTCGGTCTTCTTTTCTCAAGGCTAAACAGGCCCAATTCTTTCAGCCTTTCCTTCTAGGGCTTGGTTTCCAGCACCCCCCGATCCTCCTGGTTCCCCTCTTCTGAAATCGCTCCAGTTTAATGGGAATGGATCTAGAAAAGGGATGTTGGCGACTTAAATTATGCTGAGACCTAACACAGGGCTTCTGTGCTAGATATTTCTGCTTGTCTTCAGTCATTACAGCTTGAGGTTTTCTGTACTGGCTTCAGACGGATGGCGGGTACCCTCTAGAGATGGCTGGTTGGGAGGCGTTGGATCCGGAGTTGGAAATGTAACGGGTGATGCACTGAGGAAGCCCACGCCAAGAAGCAAGTGGTAACGTGGCCTGGGATGTAACAGGGTCTCTCTCTTCCTTTCTGCCACAGAAGACAAAACCAGGATCCACAGAGGGTGATTCAAAAGGGCCATGCTCCTTGGCCCAAAAAGCAAACAGGGCATTTGGCAGGAAAAGGACATCACCACCACCACCCCTGCTGTTCCTGCAAATCCCTTACCTCTGTATCGAAATTATTTTCTTTGCTAAGACTTGAACATATGGGAGAGAGACCTTGTTCCCACCCCCCCAAAGCAAACCACAAGGCAGGCAGCAGCTATCAAGAGAAATGGGAAGGCAGGCAGGCAAAGACTCCCTCGGGGGTCCGAAGAGACCCAAGAGGTAAGTCTTTAAGAGACAAAAGCTTGTAATTGGCAGAACCTTGACGACAGTTGCTGAAACTGTGATTTGCCCAACCGGAGAGGATTTGGCTGCTCCGTGAGGCATTTTTCCCAACAGTGAAAGCCAGCTGTGCCCCTCACTTTCCTCACCCATTTTGACCTGAGGTCTGGAGTAAAAGCCAGGAGGAATGTTGTTTACCTGCAAAGACTTCTTTTTCTAGAAAGAATAAAAGGGCCACAAAAGCTGCTTTTGAAATAATCTAATGGGTGGGCCTGGAATCACTTTATGGGCATCCTAAGGACGTGACTTTTAAAAATGAATTATAAAGGGCCCTCCCTTACAAGTCTTCTTGACAGAAAATTTTGGGGAGTGTCTTGTGTTTCCCTTGGCCAAGGTGTCTTTTCTCTTTTTTTGAAGTAATCCAAAGTAATAATGAAAACAAAGACTAATGCAAAAGTGGCACCATCTGTTAGACGGCCCAGATCCTGCTGTGGGGAGCAGAGTTCTTGCTTCTTTGTGATCCAGCTGTCTGCAGCTTGTCCGTTGTGTGTTCTGTTCTGCTTTGTACTGTACTATTTTTTAGGTGCTGGTCTTTGACTGTGATCAGCTCAGTTTCAAGTTCTGAAGATTCTGGGATTGGCAGTCCAAACAAGCAAGCAAACAAACAAACAAAAGTGTTGCACTTCTGAATTTGGGTAACAAGTCACAGGCCAGAACACCGTGCACGTCTGCAACAGTGAAAGAGCAGCGGTGCAAACGCAACTACCAGCACCAACACCGGTTGCTGATTAGAGGCACCACCAGATCATTGTGTAAAGGTCAGCCTGCTGGGGAGGGAAATAAATGCTGTGCAGCTGCCCTTAACTGCATTTTGGCCAATGCGTTTCAAAGTACTTTAATGGAAACAAGCCACTTTTCAAACAGCAGAAAAGCCTTACTTAATCCAGCCTAGACCAGCATCGTTTTAGCAGATGATACTGGCAAAGACTGAACCTCGTCTTCCTGCATGCAGGCTGGGGGCTTTGGTGCTTAAGCCTTAAGTTCCCCGTGGTTTATATTCTTCCAAGCCACTGTAGGCATGGGGCCCATAGAGATGTAAAAATCTACATTTGTATATAAACCAAGGGTGGGCATCTTATGCCTCCGAGAAAATATCTGCAGGCCATCAAGTACATTCTGGGGGAGCCTCCCCCCCACACACAAATGGCCTGTTTAGACTCCCGAGACCTCCCAGAACAGCAGTTTTCATTGGGGGCGGGGGCTCAGATGGTCTAAGATCTCCTATCTGCTAAAAACAGTAAAGGAGGGGCATGAAAAGGGAAGGAGAACAGAGCTAGTGACCGTTTCTGATCCCCCAGAATCCCATCTGTCATATAAATGAATGAATGAATGAATGACCAAAACAGGACTTTGGAAATTATGTTTTAATGACACAAGTAGTTTTTACAGGGTTGCTTTGCAGACCAGACACCCGTTTGGAAAGGCTGCCTGCGAACCTCTCCTTGGCTGCCCGAGTGCCTGCAAACGGCCGATCAGCCTTTGAACCTCGACCCGGAAATCTTCGGAACATTTTGAGAGGCGAAGGCTGGCGACCTTGGCCAACGCAGAACGGGCTGAGATATATGACCCAGGAGAGATTCCCCCATCTGGATTCAACACTATCCTAAAAAGGAACCAAGAGCACTCTGCAAACAAGGTGAGAAAACCTTTGTTCAAAAAAGCCGAGGCCTCTTTGGATCCAAGCATCTGCAGCCGATGAAGTTCACGTTGGCTGCATCTTTTCAGCGCCAAGAGCGAAAGAATGAAAACCAAAGGCCCTGAAAGCTGGCTACTGTAAGAATGCAATTGTTGCTTGCCTGTGGCAGGACAAGGGGACTCTTAGCTCTCTGTCCCTCTGGTTCCTCAACATGTCAAAATACAGGAACTAGATCAAAACAATCCTGTTAACAAACAGTGTAAAGTTCAATCAAAGCAAAAGTTCCTACGACAGTAGGATCCCTCCCCAGCTGGGGGTGGGAAAGCCGGACAGTGGAAAGAGTCAGTAAGCCTTCGGGAAGGTGTCTATCTGCTGGATCAGCTCATCCCTCTAGACTCTTCACCATGTACGGTCCTTCCAGCTCGTAGCCGATCTTCCGGTAGTAATCCCTGGTCCCCACACCTGCAATCGACCATACACAAAACGGCAAGTGGATCAGTGCAAGAGGAAACAGATCTGAATGTACTGAAGGACCTACGCTATCCAAGCTACAAAAGCCACCAGGTCCCTAGGGCGACTCCAGAGTGTAATCTGAACCCACTGCCGTCATTATCAGCCCCATTTCACTGTCCTCAGGGCCCCCTGCTCCCCACCCCAACCTCTAAAGGCACTGTATAGACTCCAAAGTACACTTTTTGTGTGTGTATACAAAGAAAAGAAATGTACAAAATGGCAAAGTTTTACTGAAAGAGGCTCTGTAAAGGGCATTCCACCATCTCAATGACTAGGAGGTTATTTATAGTCAAAGAAGAGGACCACTTGGAATCAACTGGATCATTTGCCCGAAAACCACCTTTCTGCATCTCACAGCACATGATCTGCTTTCCCATACTGCCCGTTGGACTGTTTGTGAACATTCTGTGGCCCAATGGCTAGGAGTGGAGTTTTCAATTAAGCCAATGGCCGCGGAGGGATGTTTTGCTTTGTATCGGCCCCATGTTTATGAGTGTTAATCTTTCATGTAACATTTTTCCAGACAGAGAACAAAAACTCAGAGCATGTGGCTAGCTGGAAAGGGCTTTGTGAAGCCACAGATGGGCTGCAGACTCGTGCCAAAATGCAGACTTGTGTATTTGGCATGAGTCTGTCTTGGCTTTCTCACATGCGAAGCCAAGACAGATAATCTTGCTTGGCTTCTCTGTGAGGATTTAGATCGGGTTAATGAAATTCTTGTGCATGCTTTACTCCATCATCCCCACCACCACTTTGCTCTACAATTGTTCCTTGCTCCTGCCAGCCTTGATTAACTAGTGAAAAAGCTTACCCTACAAAGAACTGTGTCAAATTAAGGGATTGGTAAACAACCTGGGTTAAATAAGAAAGGTGGATGAAGACCTGTACTCATTTCTCCCTGCAGAATGTGCAACCACCCATCCAAACTCTTAGTGGCTTATACATAAAAATACGGGCTGGCACCACATACCAAAATGACCCCCGAAATTCCCTTATTATCGGAACTTTGAGTATGAAATACATTCTAGAGGCCAAAATCCTGTGGCGTAGCTAACGCCTGCTGAAAATAAATAACCTACAGTGGTTCCCCACTGACAACTAATAGGCCCACACTTGCATTTTTGGGCACCAACCCACTGGCTGGTTTGGCGTGTTGCTCAGAAACCCAAGTGGGAACTCATTTACCGCTAGCAAGAAATTGCTGAAAGGTGTGCTTTTCGCCCTCCACAGGCGAATCTATGCAACAGGATTTTAGCCAGAGATGACTCTCGGGTGTCCTCAAGGGTCTGCAGTGAAACTTGTCCTGTGAAATTTTTGTGCTGTCACCAATCAAGCTGTTGGTCCACGCAGCCTTCTACTGTCCACTCCGCCTGGCAGACTCTCCCAAAAAAAACCCTCTCTAAACTATTATTCTAGATCTTTTAAAGCAGAGGTCCTGGTGATGCAACCACAAACACTCTACACACAAAGCAAAAACACACCAGCCAGTCCTGCCTTTGCTGCCCCAAAGAGCCAGCACATTAAAAACAACCACAACAACCCATAATTACATAGATTCCTCCTGAATCTCAGCTGTGAAGCCATGCAGGCTTTCAATTCACATGGTAGATTTCCAGCAAGGGTAACCAATTAGCAGCTGCTTTTTAAGCTCCAAGTGGACAAGACCGGGCAAAAGTTGTCAATGCAAATCAAGAAATGCAACAACACCCGCCCCAGGGTGAAGATTCTCATAGTTTGCTTCAGCAAAACAAGCCGCAAGGAAGTCTTGTGGCATCTTAAAGACGAACAGGTTTATTATGCCATTTGTGGCCTGAAGTCTACCGCATGAGATACACAAATTGTCTGTGCTATGTTGCATGTCTATCTGTGGTTTGGGGCAGATGAGGAATTGAAACCCATAGAGTTCGTTGGCCAAAGGATGCCTAATAAAGGCTCCTGAAGGACATCAATGTATCTCTGTTCTGGCATGCATGGAGGAGACCCCTTGAGCAGGTGGTAGAGGCCATGGCTTCAGGCAGTCCTCCATGGGATCTAAGGATCCCACGGATCTGGTAAAACACAGTGCGGTGGAACTTCCTTGGCCTCCTGCTTGTGGCTTAATTTGTTCAGGATGACAACAGCTGGTTCTCCCATGTCAATGATAAGACTGGAAGGCATCACAGGTCACCCAGCTGGCAGGCTACATGGTGTCCGGTGCAGCTTGTTGGCATCACCCTCCACGTAGGGTGGCAGACTCACTGAAAACTAAATCCAGCCAGGACCCTTCTGGAGGGCTCCGTGCTGAAATCTTGTAGTACGGAAAAGATGTTTGTTATGTCTCAAAGCACTGCCTGTTGACTTACGGAGAAGACGGCAGTTGGACCCGAACGCTTGATCTGTGCCAAAGTACTTCTTGAGGCGCAGACAGTGGGAGGAAGGAAACTCTTTCAGTTATGATGGGTCTGAATCGTGCACATGTGTCGGATCAGGCAGAAGCACTCAGAAAGGCAGGCTTCACAAAAGACAAGAGTCTTCCACTCGACATCATGTGCGGCTGTAAAGATTCCCACTAGACTGGCCCAAATCCTATTGACAATACCCCGTAGTTTAACACAACCAGCAGAAATCTCAGTAACGCGCGTACCTGCAGCAAGTTAAGAAGTCGGTGTGAGCTACTCCTGTTTCACCGTGAGGCTCCTGACTGAACACACTGGAGCAAAATGTGTTCACTGACTTCACAGCTTGCGGCAACTCTCCATTCAAATTCACAACAATTACATTATGCCCATGTAAATGTGTAAAAGCAAAATGGAACGTGTGCTCCTTATATACCGCTCCACAAGACTTACAGCACTGGTTGTTGTGGGTTTTTCGGGCTCTTTGGCCGTGTTCTGAAGGTTGTTCTTCCTAACGTTTCACCAGTCTCTGTGGCCATGGGCATCTTCAGAGGACAGCATTCTGTGCTCTGGTACTGTCTGACAGAGTGCTGTCCTCTGGAGATGCCCATGGCCACAGAGACTGGCGAAACGTTAGGAAGAACCACTTTCAGAACACGGCCAAAGAGCCCGAAAAACCCACAACAACAGTTAGATCCCAGCCGTGAAAGCCTTCGTGAATACTTACAGCACTCTTAGCAATTTATAGTTTATTTAGACAGACTACACACTGCTCCCCCGCCAGCGAGCCAGGTTGTCAATTGACCAACAGCAGAAGTATGGAAGGCTGAGTTGTGCCAGCTACCGGAAGCCTTTAAGATCAAACTCAAGTTGTGAGCAGAGTCTTGACTTCTGTGCTGCAATTTAACCACCATGCAATGAGACTCCAATAATGGGATTCCAGCTATTATGAGGAGAGCTCTGTATGCTCCTGTTGCAGCCAGCAGAGGTAAGCGGGAGGTTCTGCTCCGCTGCGTTTCCTTCCTATTTCTTTAGAGAAGCTAACCAAGACAATCGCTGCCGAGTCCATAAGTTTGCTTTGTTGGCATTCCTGCTAGATTCTGGTTTCCTGGTTTGTTGTGCAGAGATGTCGACTGGGTGACTCAGCTGGTTTTTTGGGGAGACAGATGGAGTGGCCCAGCTGTAATCCTCACTGTCAAGAGCTGAAGAGGCCTGGGACCCTCCCAGCCACGTCCAAAACACACTTGACCGATACGTTACCTCCACTTTACAAGGCCAAGTGGGCTCCGCTGCCAGAATGAGGTTTTCACATCAAGAGGGTGGAGGAGTTGGCACACGACGGTTCTTCACAAAGGCTCGCCCTCCCCTCCTACGAGCCCCGCTCCTTAATCAGATCCTGCCGGGCTCAAATCTCAGTTGAACCCGGCTCTGTGGAGAAACAGCCGCGGTTTGTTAGCAACCAACAGAGAGGCAAAGCCATTAGCGGAAAAACAACAACAGCTTGTACACACCCCTGCAAGCTGAGTTCCCTCTTGCACATCGAGGTCTGCACAACGAGGCGGACGCAACATCTGAGGCCTGAAGGGTTCTCGAACAAGCTTACAGGGAAATGAAACGTCGTGCGGCGGGAGGGCTGTGTACACGACAAAAAGATAGCCGACAGGGTCGCATCAACATCAACCGATGCACCATCCCAGCCGGCTTATTGGAAACAAGAAACGCCGGACCGAACAGTCAATTCTTCCCGTGAGCGACCTGGAAAATGAAATCTGCAGCTGTTGGAGGAGGCTCTTCCCGTCACCCTTGCACCTGCGTTGCTCAAAAAGGCTGGCTCACTTTCTTCCCTGGGTTGTCCTCCTCATAGGTGGTCTCCCAAAGTACAAAAGGGGAGAGGCAGACATTCAGTTACACCCCGTCGGCTAACAGACTACGTTAACTGGAAGCTCTCACCTAGCCAGAGCTTAGAGAAGTTACTTTTTGGGGGGGCTGGAATCCTTGGAATGTCCCAGTCATGCTGGCAGCCATGTTGACAAAGGGATCCTAGGGTTAATAGTGTGAAAGAGTAATTTTTCCAAGCTCCCATATTACTTTCGTATCTAGAAGGAGGAGGGAGAAGCGGACTTTGAAGGCTCTCATCATCACTAGGGATGTGCCATTCTTCTTCTTTTTTGAGACTTCAAATCCCAGAATTCTCCAGGCAGAACACTGGGAGTTGCAGCCCAAAAAACGCACACTGGCGGATACCTTCATTTCACTCATCCGGAGAACATTTCTAGGCCTTTATTTCCTGCTGTTGCGCTTCCAGGAGGTGGGGGGTGGTTCATCAGGAGGCACTCTCCTTTAGAGCCTAAACTAAAAGGAAACAAAACTACCACTCCCAGGAAGCATTGCAGCAGCTTCCTCCCAAGAAGCACTGCGCTAAGATATAAGGCCTAGAAGAAGCCTCAGCCCTTTCCCAGGTGAGTGAAATGAAGGCATCTACAAGCGTGCGCTTGAGGGCTGGAATTCCCAGAATTCTGCCTGGGGAATTCCTGGACAGTTTTGGGATCCAAAGTCCAAAATCTTCAATGGCACATCCTTAAAACACCGTTGGGAATCAGGCAAAGCCCTATATCTGTGAAGATTCTCAGTCCTCCAGGTGAGGTTACCTGGAAGTGGAGTCATGGCGACTGGACTCCTTTCTCATTAGGTTGAAACCCTTCAGTCCTCCTCCAAGTAGCTTCTTCAGCAGCAAAGCCATGTTCAAGGGGCGTCTGGTCAGTCATCCTCACACATCCAAGAGATGACCATTCCCCCTGGACATTTACATTAATCTGACTTGCCTTGGCACAAGATAGCCAGACCCACTGAGGAGCCCTCACTCATTTCTATCTGAGAGTTAGCTGGGTTGCCATTATGGGGAGGGGAGAAAAAGAGAAAGCATGCATCTAACTAAAAAAAAAAATTTTTTTTTGGACAATCTCATTGCTAAAATTCATACTTGATATGTCAGAGCCAACTTGTCCTCTTCGGCAATCAGAAAAGCTTTTCCATTTCTGCCACTGCAAAAACAGGGTGTCCCCTTGGGAATGGAGAAATCAGGGGTTTATTTCTTGTGGCAAATACCTTTCTCAACCTCCCACAGGGCACAAAAAGCGTCCAGGCACATGCAAAAAAGACACAAGGTTTTGGAGACACAGGACCTCCCCTTCGGATGCTAAAAATAAAGCCTGTGCATTTTTGTCCGCTGAAGGAGGGTCTTGTGGTGCTGAAGGAGGGTCTTGAGAATCCCCTGGACTGCAAGGAGAACAAACCTATCAATTCTAAAAGAAATCAACCCTGAGTGCTCACTGGAAGGACAGATCCTGAAGCTGAGGCTCCAATACTTTGGCCATCTCATGAGAAGAGAAGACTCCCTGGAAAAGACCCTGATGTTAGGAAAGTGTGAAGGCAAGAGGAGAAGGAAACGAAAGAGTACGAGATGGATGGACAGGGTCACCGAAGGGACCAACATGACTTTGACCCAACTCCGGGAGGCAGTGGAAGACGGAAGGGCCTGTTGTGCTCTGGTCCATGGGGTCACGAAGAGTTGGACATGACTAAACGACTAAACAACATGGCCACTGCACCCCTATGGCTATCGCCGCGTGTGACCTGTTCTCCCTCCCCCTGGAGGTACATCGGAACCACCAAACTGCTGAACTGTTCTTTCAGCACAAAGAGCATTATATTTATTTATCATTATTACGTATTTTAAAATATTTATACTCTGTCTTTCTCTTCAAGAGGGTCCAAGGCGGCTTGCAAAATTTAAAACAAACAAACAAACAAATAGGAAGGTGAGCAGGAAAGCAAACAATCAAACCAAACCAAACCAGTGGCAGAACTCTTAGGGAGCCAGACACTGCAGCCACTAAGAAAAATCAAATTCTAAAATAAGTAATGCAATAGCGAAACCCGATTTTGCTGTGACAAGCCTTGCTTTTATCCTAAGCATCCTTATTATGTTTACGGAGGAACTCCGGCAGGGAGACAGAGGCCTGCAGCCAACTCACCAGCTGAAATCGGGTCTCCTGTTTCTAAGCCACTGTCCCTCCGCCCCCGCTACGCGCTAGCCCTTCCGATAAAAGATCTTAAATAATGGAACCATGATTTTATATTTTTATTGCACTCGCATTTTGCTTTCTGCTCTTCCTTAAGTGCTTTCCTTAACCATTCCAGCACGGTCAGTTTCTTTAAAGAACCATGCGGGGGGACTGATGGATTTTATTATTTGCATTATATTATTCTTAGGTTTACAGAGATGCAGAGGTTTTGTTCGCATTAAGGAATGCATTTGCTCTTGAGAGAAAGAGGGAGACCGAGTGACCAAAATGGGCAATTTAGACACCCGAGTTCCCTTCCTTGGTGAAGAAAGATTCAACGATGTGCGTAGTTAAGCAACGAAAACCGGCCACTCAGCCCCTAACATAAAAGATGGAAAGTCTGAGGAGGACTCCGAACCCTTTCTCCTGCTCTCCTCAGCTCTGGTTAACTTAGGGTTTGGTTGCGGTGATTTGGTGATGTTGGAAACACCACCTCAACACGGTCAAAGGTACTCCCTCTCTTTGGATGCAACAGATTGGTGTATAATATATTCCTCCGCTTGGAGGCTACCTGGATGGCTGCGTGAGAGGACCAAGAAGATCGGAAATGGTTGCGCCGTTTGCCTCTTTGTTTCTAAAATAAAGAAAGCTCTGGCGGGCGTGATTTAGAGAAAGAAGTTCAGACTGGCCTTCCCTGTCCATCTTTTCCCTTCTCTGGTGCCGCAGCATGCTCCCACCGAGCTGCCGGCTACAGCTGGGGCTGAGGCGGACCCGTGGCATCATGAATGAAATATTGCCATCTCTCTGGGAGAGCAATGAGATGTAATCGCTCCATCTGGAGGGTCTGCAGTGGTGGCTCCGAGCGCACGTCGAAGGGCAAAAACAGAAACGGAAGAGATTGCTCAACGCTGCCACGAAGGCACCCCCACCCGCCCGCCCCCCATTCCCCACAGCGCCAGAGAGCTACAATGAACGTACATACGGGCAGGGCTTTACAGACATCATCATAATCATCACACACACACTCCAATATTACTGTCAGAATCCTGCTCATCCGGCTCGGTCTTCATGAAGCAGAAAATCGAAGCGCAAGTTCTTTGCTGTTTCTAAATCTACACCATACATTCTCGCCACCTGTTCTTCTGAGTTCTGTTCTGAGATCGTGCGATCATTCCCACCGTCTCCTCTCCCGCCCTAAAGAGGCTGGGAGAACGAGGACTCTGGCGTGTTTCTCCTCCATCTTGCAGAGAAGCTTGACCGGTTGGTTCCCTTGCCCTTCGGTCAGCGCCCTCGGGGATCCCTGGACCACAAAATCCCCTACCTCTCCCACCTTGGCTGGCTAGCTCACGTGGACGGGAAGGCTAACAGGATGCGTCTCGCGGCCACCATGCGGAGGGAGGGTTGACTCAGATCTGAGGCGCTGCTTCTTCGCCTGACCTTCTGCTGGGGTGGGAGAGCCCCTTCAAGCACCTGCATAGAGAAGGAAGCACGATCCCGGGGGGGGGGGCAACCATCTCACCGATGGACAAAGAACTCCCCACTCCTTGGCAAGTCATCCACGGTAATAAGCAGAAGTTCCCACATTCAACCCCTGACGTCCACGTTTTTAAAAAAAGGACGAAGACCAAAGGACAACCTTGGTGATTCCTTGCCTTGGGTCCAAGATTCTGGACCCCTGCGATCACCGTCTGGATCCGAAGTCCAACAGGACAGGGGAACTCAAGGGTCTCAACCCCTGTCCTCCTTAGCCCAGCGTCACGTCTCTCACAGTGGGTGAGCATATTCCTGCTCCTCTCGTTTCCTGATACTCAGAATTAAAGCAAGACTTTTATCTGGAAGGGACTGCAGGCGGCCTCTCGTCCAGCCCTCTGCCGAAGCAGGAAAACGTCTACCGACATCCTCCTTGACAGGTCATATAACCCGACCGATGCTGAAAAACCTGTCACCTGAAAAGGCAGCACATTCCACACTTCAACCGCTCTCGCTGTTCCCAAATATCTAGAGATGGGCACGAACTGCCACAACACGGGTTTGGCGATTCAATGCTCCGCCCACTCAGAAGCAGTGTCTGGAGGGGGCGGGGCAAGGAAGCCGGGATATGGCTTCTGAGTGGACGCCTGCCAGAGAGGCGGGGCGCCAGACCGCCCAACACGTGTTGCATTGGTAAATGAATTGGCACACACCGCCGAACCGGTCTTTTAGCGCCCATCTTCCCATTACTTTGAATCCGCCTTCTGGAGCGGCAGAAAACAAGTTCACTCCCTTTTCCATACCATCGCCCTTCGAATATGATTTTGTTTCCAATCCTGACTGTTTCTTTAATAGAGATTTTCTGTATTGTACTTCAGTCCTGTTACCCTTGGAGTTTTAACAGTTGTGGACCGCCTTAGGTCACCTATGGGAAGAAGGGCAGCATATAAATAATATAAAAAATGTGCCCCATTCCGTCGACGATTCCTTGAAGGGCTTGGCTTCTAAGCCCTCCATCATCCTGGTCTCCTTCCTCTGAACATATACCAATTTCTTGATATCCTTAAACTGTAGTGCTCAGAACTGGACGCAGGATTCCAGGTGAGGTCTGAACTTGTTAGCATACACGAAGTAAGACAATACATCAGAATTAGCAGCGGTTGATAGCCTTATTCTTCACCCCATCTAACCCAGTTCCCTTTTTCTGGGTCATTCCAGCTAACATCACAATATGGGACAGTGAATTACAGAGTTTAACTCTGCCCTTTATCACACAGAACCTCCCTTTTACCGCTGCGAGTGTCCATTTCCCAGGTGGCGACGAAACGTCTTCCCTGGGATGCCTAGGGGTGCGTCACCCTAGTCGAGGAGAAAGATCAATGAGGACTGCAGCTTTCTCGAAACTCAGTATGGCTTTGGTTTCGGTGAGATGCCATAATCCCTTCCCTTCTCCCTGGCAACCAACCCAGTAAGCAAGTGCTCATCTTTCAAGTGCCCTGGGATCCACCAGCAGGATTGATTCCATGCACACACATGGGGAACACATCCCTGGAAGAGGCTGGGGCCAAAACACCCTCCCTGAACAGAGTGCAGCCATGTCTGTGGTCAGCCAGAGAGCAGGGCATCTGTCCTGCCTGACTTAAGAAGAGACACGGAAGACTGAAGGGCAGGATGGACGTCTCTGCCCTGTTCAGCCACCCAGTTTTTCTGCAGCTCTTCAAAAGGATCTGGCTCTCACCAGGCCGGCGGGAGGCTCGGACGTCATCCGTTCCTGGCGTCCACCCCCTCCGCTACGGGCTCCTCAGCCGCAGGGCGCACTCAGGCGTGCCACATTTCTGGCTCAGATCCATGTTAATTTTCTACTTGACGGCCCACAAATCGAAATCTGGTCTGGGAGAAAGCAGCTCGGCCAGCTACATGGTAATTAATTCAAAGCGTAGATGGACAGTGTTGCCAGCCCCTTTGTCCCACCCTGATGGTGGAGGGGAAATATCCACCGTATCGGGGAGAGGGAAACTGGACAGATTGTCCCCCCCCCGCTTGCCAGAGACATGCGCACAGGGAAAAACAAACAAACAAAGAGGTATTAAAGAATCATTTTCAAAACAAAGGAATGTGGTGTAAATGTTCTCGACCTTCTCGTTCCCTTACAGTAAGAGTGCACACCAAAAATTAGATCCTTATGTACTGGGAGATCTTAGCACATCTGGAACCCCAGATCTTAGCCAAAGATTTCCTGGCTCCTGGAGGTTCGACAGAAAATCTCTTCTTTTGTCCTAAAAAAATACAGTTGAAATATTCGTTGGGCAACAAGGGGGTAGATTTTTATATGGAACAGAGAGCATTGTGGGGGCTATTCATGTCTCGTCCTTGAAAGCATACATGTGGGCCCTGATATTGTCATTTATGAAGAAAGATGGTGAAATAGACTCTGCTTTGCATCTGCAAAAGAAAGGGGAATGAAACACTGTTTTTAAGTTTGCTCTTTAACAACTTCCCATCTCAGCAGCCCTCTGATTATGATTGCAAATACCATCCGTGCTAGCCTTCCAGGGAAAAAAAGGAGCTAAATTATTTTAGGCAAACACACCCATCAATACGGTTCTTCACTTAAAAACAAAAACTGGGCATGTTAAGACTTGAGAAAAGAAGGTGGGGAGAGAGATAGGATTGCACTCTTCAAAGACGGGGAAGGCTGTCCTTCAGAGGAGGGGAAGGATCTGTAAACAAGGCTCGGATCCAACCCATGAGACTTTGCTCGGAGGACCGTATTCATTTGGGGGCTATCCTTCAAACCCAACCTGGACACGTTGGCAAAGGGGGTCTAAGGAGCGATGCCAGGAAGACAAAGCCAGTATGCCAGGAAGCGAGAGGGAAAAGCGAGCACAAAACCCGGAGGTATAATTCATCTTGGTCCTAAAAATAAAATAAATAGAAGAGGTCAGGAAGATGGGTCTAAACCACCATGAGAACGGCTCCAGATTTAATCCACAAGCAGAAGTTCAACACTCAAGGAAGCTCTCCGGCTCCAGCCCCTCCATTTCGCCTGACTTTGAATGACAAAAGAACATTTTTTAAAATGGCTTTTAAAACTTTAGGGTGGGTGGAAGAAACGGGGGTTATCTCCTTGAGAGCTGCTGCAATGGGGTTTACTTCAGGACCCTCCGCCTCACATTTAGGTGGTTTTTTGTAATCTGCAGGCACTCTTCTCTTGGCCCCCCACGCATTCAGCCATACTTCAAATTAGGCGAGCACAATTTCTGCAGTTTCTTCTCAACCCCTGGAGGTGGAGGGTGGGGACATTCCCTTGGGGAGAGAAGGTGGGAGTCTACTGATAATTCATTCCTCTTCCTTTGGGAGCAGGGGTCAGCTCAGAGGGTCCTCTGTGGGGTATAGGCTGTGGGGTTTTTTTTAATGCAAGGGATCACCGCAGGGAAAAGCTATCCTTCCCCCCTCCTCCCAGAAGAGCTGGCAAGCTTCCCGGCTGCGAGAGAGATCTTGTCTCTCCTACCCATAGGAGCTGAGTTAAGAACTTAAAGGACTGTGCAGGGGTTCCTGCCTCGATGACAGCCCACGAATTTAGCTCCCGCTGGTTCAAGATGGGCTCTTAAGCGCTCCTCGAGTGCCTTTCTCTTATCTGCTTCTCTCCCGGTGCAAATGAGGAACCATTATGGGCCATAATCAGCTCTTTGGCATCTTTCAAAGTCGTTGAAAAGGAAAAGGAGATTTGAAAAAGGAGGGAGGCTGCCAAAGAAAGTTCAGTCCGGATGTGTAGGCTGGAGAAAGCTGCTGTAGAAAAGGCTGAGGCTGAAGAAGTCTTAGCCCCACTGGCAGGGCGGGTCAGGAGTTCAGATGGCAAAGTGACAGCCTCCCAGCCAATCGCCAGACTGGCCCTTCCACTCCCTCCATCTATGTACAGTAGAGGATTGTTTGAGGACTCCCTCTTAAGAGTCATTGACGGATGACTGCCTCTTAAGATGACGAGAGTTGCAGACAACCATGGGTCATGGCGTCAGGTCGAAAAGGACTGCCCTGCAACTTGTGTCTTGGGAGGAAAGCAACGACAAACCTAAACAGCATCTTAAAAAGCAGAGATCTCACCTTGCCAACAAAGGTCTGCATAGTCAAAGTTATGGTTTTTCCTGTAGCAATGTATGGAAGTGAGAGCTGGGCCATAAAGAAGGCTGACCGCAAAGAATGGATGCCTTTGAATTGTGGTGCTGGAGGAGGCTCTTGAGAGTCCCCTGGACTGCAAGGGGAACAAACCTATCCGTTCTGAAGGAAGGAAATCAACCCTGAGTGCTCACTGGAAGGACAGATCTGGAAGCTGAGGCTCCAAGACTTTGGCCATCTCATGAGAAGAGAGGACTCCCTGGAAAAGCCCCTGATGTTGGGAAAGTGTGAAGGCAAGAGGAGAAGGGGACGACAGAGGACGAGATGGTTGGACAGGGTCACCGAAGCGACCAACATGAATTTGACCCAACTCCGGGAGGCAGTGGAAGACAGGAAGGCCTGGCGTGCTCTGGTCCATGCGGTCACGAAGAGTCGGACATGACTTAATGACTAAGCAAAAACAGCAACAACAACAACAACAAGAAGAACTTGTATCAAGGTCATGGTTTGAAAACACATGGAACAGAAGCCTTGCTGAGGATCGGTAACTCTGGCACAGGTCAGCATTTGAATGGAAGACTACCTGAATGCTCCAGATATGTTGCTTGGACTTCTCTTACAGAAGAAAGGCAGGACATACAGTAAGTGTCCAAATTCCTGGGAGTCAGTAAAAAGGAGGGAGCCAAAGAAATGCAGTTAATGATTTGAAATGAAAGTGGGGACCCCTTGGCAGATACAAATACCTCGGAGCTTGGTTGAATGAACAGTGAGATGCTACTCATACAATTGAAGTGAAAACAGAGATAGCCTGGAGCAGCATCCTTCAGATCATGGGGCATTCTTGGCAAAGATACTGGAGTGGCATTGCCAGTCCCTACTCCAGGTTATGCTCAAAATCCTCCAAGGTAGGCTTCAGCAGTATGTGGACCGAGAACTCCCAGAAGTACAAGCTGGATTCCGAAGAGGCAGAGGCACTCGAGACCAAATTGCTAACTTGCGCTGGATTATGGAGAAAGCCAGAGAGTTCCAGAAAAACATCTACTTCTGCCTCATTGACTATGCAAAAGCCTTTGACTGTGTGGACCACAACAAACTATGGCAAGTTCTTAAAGAAATGGGCGTGCCTGACCACCTTATCTATCTACTGAGAAACCTATATGTGGGACAGGAAGCAACAGTTAGAACTGGATATGGAACAACTGATTGGTTCAAAATTGGGAAAGGAGTACGACAAGGCTGTATATTGTCTCCCAGCTTATTCAACTTATATGCAGAATATATCATGCGGAAGGCTGGACTGGAGGAATCCCAAGCCGGAATTAAGATTGCCGGAAGAAATATCAACAACCTCCGATATGCAGATGACACCACTCTGATGGCAGAAAGTGAGGAGGAATTAAAGAACCTTGTAATGAGGGTGAAAGAAGAGAGTGCAAAAAACGGTCTGAAACGCAACATCAAAAAAACTAAGATCATGGCCACTGGTCCCATCACCTCCTGGGAAATAGAAGGGGAAGATATGGAGGCAGTGACAGATTTTATTTTCCTAGGCTCCATGATCACTGCAGATGGAGACAGCAGCCACGAAATTAAAAGACGCCTGCTTCTTGGGAGGAAAGCGATGACAAATCTTGACAGCATGTTAAAAAGCAGAGACATCACCTTGCCAACAAAAGTCCGAATAGTCAAAGCTATGGTTTTTCCTGTCGTGATGTATGGAAGTGAGGGCTGGACCATAAAGAAAGCAGACCGCAGACGAATTGATGCCTTTGAATTGTGGTGCTGGAGGAGACTCTTGAGAATCCCCTGGACTGCAAGGAGAACAAACCTATCAATTCTAAAGGAAATCAACCCTGAGTGCTCACTGGAAGGACAGATCCTGAAGCTGAGGCTCCAGTACTTTGGCCATCTAATGAGAAGAAAAGACTCCCTGGAAAAGGCCCTGATGTTGGGAAAGTGTGATGGCAAGAGGAGAAGGGGACGACCGAGGATGAGATGGCTGGACAGTGTCTGCGAAGCAACCAACATGAATTTGACACAACTCCGGGAGGCAGTAGAAGATAGGAGGGCCTGGCGTGCTCTGGTCCATGGGGTCACGAAGAGTCGGACACGACTAAACGACTAAATGATGATGAGCATCCTTCAGGAGAAAGAATGTACTGTAATATGGAATGGCTTTCAGAATGTTTACGATAAGTCACCACGTATTCTGGGTTCTACCAGATGGTAGGGTTACAAGGGAGACCCAAAAAAGATGAACTACGGTGAACGAATAAAGATCATGGAATTGCAACACTCATAGGGTGCAGAAAGGCAGAAACCCTTCTGTCATTTGATGATAACCAGAAAGTACAGTCTGTTGCAGCCAATAATTCACAGTAATATAAATGATAAAAGAATAGCCAGAAGAAAAAGAACTGCCCAGCTCCAGAGACCGCTTTGGATGTAACTCAACATTCAAAGTCAAGAGAGCCACAAAAACACGTAGACTCCAGCAAGAGAGAGAGGAACAAAAGAATACACGGTGCACATGGCTACACAAAGTGACTTGTATATCATGATCATTGTCATCATTATGGCATGAACCACGGGTCATGCCGTGTGAATGGATCATGTCCCAAGGATGCTGGCTGCCAAACCTGGGGTTCCAGATGGTCTCTGAACCACAACATCCACAGGAAGATCATGGGCAGGGATGTCTGGGACCTCCAGAAATTATAGTGCAACGACAAAACTTCAGGCACTTGGTTTGGGGACCATGGAGATCATGAGAAAGCAAGGGGGGGGACAGGGAGAACGAATGGAGGGAAACCATCAACCAGAGTGAAGGTCCAACTGGAGAAATGAAATAGGACACAATCCACTACCATCTTGCTGTGGTTTTAATTCAAAAACAACGACTGTTGTATCAAACCTATAACCTAGGGCAGGGATTAATTACATTCTCTCCAATTGATTCTGACCCTCTCCAGGCTTCCCTTGACAGAGAGTACTCTATAGACGTGGTCTACCATTCCCTTCATTTTGGGGCACCTCTGGGCAAATCCTACATAGGCTGGCTCTTCTCTTTACAGGCACAGTGAGGCAGCAAAATCCCCAAGCACTGCAGCCACTTGCTCCAACCAACAGAGCTACCCAGCCAGGTACTGTTCTCACAGCTGAGGCCACCGGGAACCAGAAGGCCCAAAGCCACAAAAAAAAAAAAAGTCCCATTCTTGCCCTAGTACCTGCTAATATATTCAGCTGCCTAGAGTGGTCTTAATTGATTAGATAGGCGGGATATAAATAAAATAAATAAAATAATAAATAAATATCTTCTGGAGGTGACTCAGCCAATAGACATGATCACCTATGCTGGATAGCTCAGGGGTTTAAGCATCTGGCTGCGGAGACAGAAGTTGGCAGTTCGATTCCTTTGTGATGCCTCCTTGAAAGGGGCTGGACTGGATGATCCTTAGGGACCCCTTCCAGCTCTGCCGTTCTAAGAGGATGATCATTAGCACACCACTGTGAACATTCCCGGCCTTGTCTGGTTTTTGGAAGCTAAGCAGGATTGGGTCTCCTTAGCGCCTGAAAGGGAAACCACCCGGTACACTGAGCGCCTCGCTGGGGAAGAGCGGCAGCTCATGAGCAGAAGGGGAATGGCTTCACGTCCAGCTGGCGCCTCCAGGCCAGGCCAGAGAAGAGCCCTTCCTGGCATCCTTGGAAGTCACTGCCTGCCCGAGTGGACAACCGTGGCCTGGCTGGGCCAGGAGTCTGGTTTGGAAGATGCCTCCCTCCATCTCCCCCCCCAACCTGGAAATCAGGAGGCATTTCCTGACGTGAGGTGAGAACCATCAAACGGTGGTACAGCTCGCCTCCCGATGTGGTGGGTGCCCCATCGCTGGGGGTGTTCAAGACAAGATCAGGCAGCCATCTCTCCAGGATGGTCTATATGAGGTCTCTTGCTTTGGGCCCCAGGGGGTTGGAAAGGTCCGGCTGCAAAAAGGAACAAAGGCAGCCCGGGTGGGTGGGTGGGGGAGGTGGCAAAGAGATCCTGCTTCTCCATCATCCTCACTGCATGGGCATGATGCAAGCGGAGGTGCTGTGGGGCAGGCAGGGCTCTTATCCAGGTTTTGGGCAGGGAATCGGGGAATGGGCCGAAAGGGTGGAGGGAAGAGAGATGGTGCGACGCCCCTCCAAGATGCTTCAGCTTGGGGTTTCCTGCTTTAGCAGGGGGGGCAGATTGGACGACGTCGGGGCGGCTCTTCCACCTCTGTCGTTTTAGGCATATAAACCCCCACCACCACCATCAGGGGAGCCCTCAAGCAGAGCGTACCAGTGCGTTCGGCTAAACTCACCGCCAGAGTTCTTGCAATCGAGAACCCTGGACAGGGTCCACTTTGTACTCATCACACAAGGGCCGGAGGGACTTCCAGGCAGGGAAGAGACTGGGGAGTGCCGGTGACATCCATGCCAATCTCTCTCTCTCTGTAGGGTTTCAGATTTCTGCCTCCCTAGTGTAGAAGCAGCCTGGGATACGACACCACCAGGTGTCAAGGGTCCCAAAGGGAGTTGCTTCCAAGCCTTGCGCGTTACCCCCATCTCTCGAGGACATCAAATCACGGAGGACAGGCCACCGTTCGGGGCCAGCTCCAGTTCCTTGGAGACGGGGCAAAACCCAAAGGCTCAGCCGTCACACGGGAGTCAAGGTTTTGCCTCCCGCTGGGAGACCAGCAGCTTGGGAACTGACGACGCAGCAGTTTTTGCTGCTGTCTTCTGCGTGCTCCAAAAGGCTTCGTGAAATATGGACTTAACCGAGCAAATTTAATTTTTTTCTAATGCATAAAACCAATCCTGGCTGTCTTTTTATTCACGATTTTAAAAAATAAAATAAAATAAACACCCTGCAGAAAGAAACTGAACACTCTAGATTGCATTTTGAAGGCGACAGCAGGGAAGCGTCCAGTTTTTTTAAAAGAGCCACTTCTGTGGGCTTTCTTGCAGCCAAGTTCTGAATTCTGACGGCTCGAAAGAAGAAACGAGCCCAATCAGGAGGAGATTTCATGCTCACTCCAGACGCGCAGACGAAAGGCGCTGCGGAAGAAACCCGTCCAAGCTGCTGCATCAATACAGTCATCTCACGGGAAACATCTCTTCCCTCACATTTGCACGCGCCTCGATAACGGGCTCCAACAAGCAGTATCGGGATCAAAATGAACCCTTTTGCTATTTCTTTCATCTGTACTGGAGAGAGGAAAAAAACTACCTCGTTTCTTCCAATTTATTTGTATGCCGTTTCAAATTGGTGCCGGCAACGACGTGAGCCGCTCCGGCGAATGGCTCCTCTCTGCCTTCCGTCACGGCGTGCCTTTTTTAGCAAAGGGGCAAAACTCTTGTTCCCAACACAACTTTTGGAGAAAAGTTGCTGGGGAGAAGGAAGCCACGGCCTCGTTTAAGGCACTTTCAAATGATGAACTGAAACCAGCGGCCCTCTTAGGAAAGCCAGTTAGCCGGTTGGCAGCTCTGTAACGCCAGGGCAAGGTCATCCCGGAGGGACCCCAATGATGGGACTGCCGATTGTCATGATTCACCCAGCCACGCTGAGTTTTAAAAGTAACACAGGAGGAATCCCCGGTCGTGAGAACGGGCCAGGGACAAGAAGTGGTCGGCCACTGCCCTCCTCATGCATGTGGTTTGGCCCCCTCCATTCCAACCTTCACAAAGGACAGCTGACGTGATGGCGGTGGTGCTCACAGAGGCCACGAAGAAGAAGCCCAACCATTAAGGCTGCTGTTTGGGTCCCTATCTTTCTCCCCTCCTCGGCGCATTAACATCCTACAAACGGGCGGATTCTTTTAGAATTCTCACCACATGCCCGAGCAAATGTAGACGTCGCTGTTTCAGTCAGGTATACATGCTAAAAATTCCAGCTCGTTCTAGGACTCCTCTGTTTGGAACGCTGTCCTGCCAAGTGATCCCAAATATGCGTCGGAGGCAACGCCTATGGAAGGTGCTCAGCTTCCTCTCCTGCCGTGCACAAAGGGTCCAGGACTCGCTGCAGTGCAGGAGTGTGCTCAGGACACAGGCTCTATAAACCTGGATCTTGGTATGTTAAGCCATACAGTACTCTCTTTGTGAGTCTTGAGAACATGGTAGCTGCTTTGCCAATGCATTTATCCAGCTCAACATCTGGGGAGAGGGTGTCGGAGATGGTTGAGCCAAGGTACACAAAGTCATGAACAACCTCCAATTCTTGTGTGGAGATGGTAAGAGAAGGAGGTGAGTCCACGCCCTGGCCCATGACTTGTGTTTTCTTCAGGCTGATTGTTAATCTGTCTAATTATACTGTTGATTATTGTTTGTGATTTTGTTGTAACCTGCCCACAGTGGCCTTTTAAGCCATATGGGCAGTCACAACAGGCAAGCTGTACGCAACAGGCCCCACCAGCGCAGGCCACTTGGCCCATCCACTTTGTCACAAAGGTCAGCTGTGACATTGACAAGGGGCAGAGAGACTCGGGCGGCTGTTGGCCCAGAGCTCCATTACATATCCAGTGCAGGTGTTGTTTCTGAGACCCTCCCGAACAACCTCAGGGACATGTGGAAGGGCGACAACTCACAGTATTTCAATGCGATAGAACAATCAGAGGTGGAATTTACTGTGCAATAACTAGTGGCAGGCACTGCACTGAAGAGGGGCTAATTCTGAAGGCGCCTCGTGGTGCAGTGGTTCAACTGCAGGACTGCAGCCAAGACTCTGCTCACCACCCGGGTTCAATCCCAGGTAACTGGCTGGAGGTTCACTCATCCTTCCGTCCTTCCAAGGTTGGTAAATTAACTAACTAGCTCACGGGCAGCGGGGAGCAAAGTGTCGCCTGCAAAACGAAACTGTAAACTGCTCAGAGAGTGCTTTAAGCGCTATAGGGCAGTATAGAAGGAACACACTTTCCTTTTTTGTTTCAAATTGTGAGGCACCATGACTAGAATAAGCATCTGGTTTTCCTCATTGTTTTTTTTTCTTCTTCCTCCGGCTTTAGGGATTCCAGACTCCCGCTGCTCAGCCTTCTGTCCTCTCCTTGCCCTCCGATTAACACGGCACATCCTCTGCAGATAAGCTTATTGGAAGGATAAACCCCTGAAGGCAAAGCTCGTCGGTTACGTACCTGAAATAACAGCCACCTTCCGGGAACCGTGCTCCTCCTTTGCTATTCTCTCGGCTTCCTCCATCAGCAGCATCCCGAAGCCCTGGAGGAGGAGAAAGAGGACAAGGGAACACATTTCTCAAACCAGAGGCAGCGTGTGATCTCGGGATTAGGTGGAAGAAGCGTCTTACACTCTGGAGGTGAGAGAAGCAGGACTGTGTGTCTGTGTGTGTGTGTGACTGAGGATATGGAGAGAACAAAGGAAGCACCATGACGGGAATACACAAACGCCACACTCGGGTCTGGGCTCCTTTCTGACTACGTGAACATGGCCAGAATCCTGGGCTTAAAGACTCGTAATTCGCACTAGCGTTGGCCCACCGAATCAATAGGGATTTAATGAATCAAGTCTTCCGTAAATTCCACCGGTAATGGGTCTACTCTGACTGCAACTTGCTACGCTAAAGGAAGTGACCCTTAGAGAGGCCCCCTTGGACTGGGTGCAAGGTTGTAGACACTCCCAAATCCCCACTGATTCAATGGGCTTACTCTAGCGTAGAGGTTCCCAACCTTAGGATTTTTGGACTACAACTCCCAGAAGCCCTTTCAACACCGGGATTTCTGGGAGCTGTCGGCCACGGACATCTGGGGAGCCAAGGCTAAGAACCACTACACGGGTGACGTTTACTACACCCAAAACAACAGGATTTGGGCCAGGATCTGGAAACACAACAATGACTGGAGGATGCTCAACTGCTACCAGGAGAACAAGAATTTCATGGCACCATAGAGAGGGCGTGACACATTAATCACACCAGACGTTCCTGAGGACTGGAGCCTATGCCATCATTTCACTCAGGTTCCATGCGAGATCAGAAGCCATCAATATTCCCTGGTGGTTGTGTATTTTTCTAAATAGGGCATGGCTAGCTTCTTCTGGAAGCTTGAAGTCATTCACAATCTCCTCAAGAACACCACCCTCGGGAGCATGACCTCTGGAAGGACTTTACGCACACACCTCCCGTTAGATCTGCTAATCACTGTGCCCTGACTGGTGGTTCTGCCTGTTGCCCAACTGTCTTGCAAGAACTTTGAAAGAAGGAAGGGGGGATGATGGCCAAAAAATGGGGAGCACCCCGAGTAATACAATATCACAAGACACTGGAATGGCTAAGGGGCCATACGGGGGGGGGGGGCGAAAAGGAACGCTGTCCGTCGCCTCAATGACACGTCCACCGCTCTCTCCCCGCACGGCAAGAATGAAGCAAAGAGGATGGACAGGACCCTGTCTTTTAAAAGATCAAGAACCAAGCATTTCCACCAACTGGAACAACTTTCTGGGACGGGAAATGACTCTGGTGTGTACCACTGAGGACCCTCAGAACGGTCAAGGATCTCAGCACTGGCTTTCCTGCCAAAACCATGGCTACGTGGATCCAACCACTAGGCCTCTAAGCCACAGCTGAAACCATCGCGCCCTGCTCGCCTGCTTTTACCTGATCAAGGAGAGGCTGGCAATGAGGAGCGGGTCTGGGAAGAGGACGCCATGCAGCCCCTAAACAAAGAGACCCACTGGAAAGGCAGTTGTGATTTATTCTCACTCCCACTCCTTCTACGCTAAATGCACCACGGTCCTAGTATCCTGTTTTGGGGGTGGGGGGTTGGGGGCAGAAGGGGGTGGCCAAGGAGGCAATTTGGCCAAGCGTCCAATTCGAGGAGACGGCCGGCTGCCCTGGCAAAACATTCCTTCCGCCCCGCATCTCTGCGTCATGAATTCTAGGTCCTCCATTTCCATTTGATTTCAATTTGTGAGTGTCAGGCTCTCTTCAATTGATTTCCCTCCCGCTACGCCTTCCACGTGCGTCAGCCACTTTCCGCTTTTGAAATTTCACTTTCAGGGGGTGAGCGTTCATTTTCGGCTCCCCTCCCCACTTCGCTTGCCTCATGGCTTCCCAGTCATTACTTTCAAAGGCAAGTCACATTTTAATGCACCTACAACTACCTGAAAAAGCTTTAAGGGGGGGGGGAACATCCCCTCTTTGCCGTATTTCTTTGTTTTTTCCCCCCTTTCTTTTAATCCATACTGAAGTTTAACCTGAAACATCAGCCCTGAAGGTTTTAGATACAGAGTGGAAGCTGATCAATTCTCCATTCTGGCAAAAAGCCCCCCCGACTGCCAGGCGAGGAGGGTACGAAAGCCGCACCTACTGGCTTCAGGCTGCTAAATTGGTTTACATGTATTTATTTGTGTTTCATTTACTGGAACTACAGAGAGTCAGCAGGCAGGTGCAGAATTCAGGGAGGGAATGAGAGACGAAGCATATCGGCTCCCTCCAAAGGTCCGAATCTGCTGGAAGAGGGTGACAGAGCAACTTAGGGTTTGCTTCCAAGACAAAACACTTCGTTTTAGTGGTCGATTCACATTTATGCGAGGGAAATGGCGTCACTCTTGGGAAGCAAATGGCCACTCGCTAACATGGTGCTGGTTGCGTCCCTGAGCAGGGGCAGTTTTGCTGCCAGGATTTATGGCAATTTCCTGCGTGCAACCTTGAGTTGGCAACACAGTTCTGGACGGCGTGGAAAACATTTCCTCCACAGATCAGGTCAAGACTACTTGTACTGCAATGCAGGGACGTTTTTCCTGGCATGATGCAGCTGAGCTTATAAAAGTTACTTTTAGGGATCACAAAACAGTACTTCTCTATTGCAAGTTTGCAGTCATTTTAAATGCAAGTTTTCCGTTTTTAACTGTACCGGACAATCCCCCGTATTTGCAGGAGATCCGTTCCGCAAATGATCACGAATGCCGGAAACTGCGCATGGGGGCGAACCCTATAGACCACTACAGATGGGGTGGGACAAACACATACAAGGCCCTCCCCCTTGTATCCTGTATATAAGATTGCAGTTAACCTCAGATAACTGAAACCGTGGATATGGGTCCTGCTATATTCACAAATGGAATACAAAAGTGATTGAATATCTTTTGGTATTAACCTAGCTTCTAAAATTCTATTGATTTTTAAGCCATGCTGTAAACCACTTTGTATCCCGTTTTCTGTGAGAAAGCTGGAAAACCAACCGACCGACCTCTCAGAACTTCCAAGCTGTGCTAAGTGAGTAATTCTGGAAACTGCATCTCAGGGAAGAAACTTTTCTACGCTCCGGTTAAATTAGGGCATGATCTATCAGAGACGGTGTGCACCCCGCCATGTCAGAACAAACTAACGCCAAAAAAATTCCCCACGACAGAGAAAAGCACAACCTTGGTGAGAACTAGGCCAGCATGTCCCTGACTTTGGCATCACAAAGCCCATGTGCAGCTCTCTTGAATACTCTGAGAGCTCCAAAGTAAAAGCTTAAGAGTCAAAATACAACACCGAAGCCAGGTATTTTGGCTATAACCTTCTCCCACGGATTTTAAAAAGGATTAGGTGCCCATGTGAGTATTAGTACTTCTTTTATTGGCTTTATCTCTATTCCACCTTCCCCTCCAAGGGGACACTTCGTGTTCTTGGGGCAGTAAGCCGTACGGCGGCCGTTGCAGATCTTGCATCCCGGCCGGGGATCACTGGACTCCCAACAACCATTCACTGTTGGCCAGGCCGCCTGTGGCTGATGGACATTGCAGTCCAACATCTTCTACAGGGCCACCCACTGGCTAAGTATTACGACAGTTACCCAGGACGAGCTCTTTGTGACCCACAAAGATCCCAGGACAATAAAAAAGGGTCCCGGACCAAACTCAAAACTCTCCGTTCCTGACCTTAAACCTTTCCTTGAGGGATAAGAGGCAAAACCTCAGAAAATGCCCAGCCCCAGAGAAGGAGGTGATCTACAGGCCAAGATTCTGATACTGCTTAATATGGAGGGGGGGGCAGTAGATACCTGGTGCTGGAACTTGGAGGGGTCCCGGCTACTGACGGGAACGACGCTCCCGTAGACGTGAAGCTCTCGGACGATGGAGACGCCTCCCTTCAGCTCCGCCCGGAAGGTCTCCTCCGAACACTTCCGCAGCCGGAGGAGCCCGATCAGGATGTCTTGCTCGGGATCCTCGTAAGCGAGGAAGGTCTCCCAGCCGCCGTTGGCCACATAATCTCTCCGGACCAGTTCCACCTGCTCAGAAAGAAGGCCCCAGAAGCAGTTGGAAATCATCGGACAGAGAGGAACCGCAGTAATTGGGTAACGCCGTGTAAAAAGAGACCCAAGCCAATTTCACGGCCGCGCGGGCAATTGTTTGGATAGGGAGAAAAAGAGCGTGAAATGGCTTCACAAACCCTCACCGGCCTTAGATGAGTCTTTAGCGGCCCTAGATGGAAGCCAAAGGTGAGATTATTGTATTTTCACGGGAGCCCAACCTTTTAAAACACAAACCATTTGTGGAAATGACACACACGTTTCCTGCAAACGAAAGCACAGCGGGCCTGCGACGAAGTATCTGCTGGCCATGTGCACTGCATCCCATCAGACCTGTGGAAGCCAGCGACACTGCGCACCATGCGTTATCCAACACATCTATTAGACCAGTGGCGGCAAACCGTTTTTTAGGCCCAAGTACCCAAACTGGGGAAGGGGGGAAACCAGCGGGCGGCGTGTCACGGCGGTGGCAGAACCAGAAGCGGAGGTGGAAGGCGTAATCCCGGGCACAGAGGTGCCTCGGGACCGCCTGTCGAAGAGCCAGCACCGCGGCTGCAGCCTCCTCCTGAGGTTTGGCTTGGGGGGGTTAAAGTAGCAATCTGGTGACTTATAGCTTGCATGCCCATGGAAAGGGCTCTGTATGCCAGCTGTGGCATGCAGGCCATAGGTTCGCCATCGCTGTACTAGACTGTCACATTCCTGCCCGCCCTCCCCCCTTCCACCCCCAGGGAAGGGTTATGGGAATTAAGCATCGGGTCAGATGCAACATCGCATGCAAAGCAGGGCGTGTAGACAGGGTCCTGGAGCCCTGAGGATGGACAGAGCACAGGGTGACATTTGGGTGGAGCTGACCCTCAGTTTCTTGTTTCCATAATTTCACTGCATGCATGCACACAAGGCTACGGAAGGGTAATGTACATTGCACCACGGCAGCCGGAAGAAGACACATCACGAACAGCACTGCCAACCCTACGGCAAAGCCAGGAAGGTGGTGACTGCGTCAAAACGATGTCACACGTCCCAGTGACTCATCTCAGAACCGCACCAAGGATCATTTCAGACATCGGCGCCACTGTGGGTTTATAACACCAGTCTGCCTATGCTTATTTAGAACCAAAGTCAGACTGCATGCAGGGTGGGTTTGCCTCCTAGTCGATGCATTTAAAGAGACTGACGTGCTTGCCTCTAAGGGGGGAAAACCCCTCTCAAAGTGGCTTTTAAAATGTTTGTATTTCCATTCCAAGCCACAATAACAAGACTACTAACTTACAAAGGCAATCGTGTATAAAAATTAGCTGAAAACTAAATCACGCTGTTTGGTAAAATAACAAACACTGGTAAATATTTGAACAACAATCAACAGTACCCAGAAGCAGGAGAAGTGAGATCACCTCTCAGTCTGTGTTGGCTGCTTGGATGGCAGCTTTCAGGAAAGGGCTAGGAAAGTAACCCTCTCTCAAACCACACAGAGATGCTGCCAGTCAGAGCTGGTCATATTTGGCTTGACAGATTTAGGGCACATGCGTCTGAAGTATTTTGATTCCCCTCCCCCCGCTTCCCATAATACAGAAAGTTTTAGACCTCAAAGGTTTGAATTCATTAAACTATATGAAGGTGCTTGAATGAGACTATAATCCAAACACATTCAATGGCTGAAATCCCGTTGCGTAGTTACACAAAAGGTGCAACTTTTCATGGCACGTTACCGTTAAGAACTCTCTCTGGGCTTTATCTGTTGCACGTTGAGTCCCGCAACAGACCACATCTATGGCAGTTTCTTAATTTACAGCCCTTTGCTCTTAAAAGCGACGCCTTTCGTGTAACCGCGTAACAGATCAGTGGCCTGATTCAAGAAAAAGCAGCGCCATCCGTTTCATTGGAGGCCCCTCGCTCTTTGTCCGCCTTCCTTCGCTTGCAGGAAAGGGTTTATATTTTTAAAAAGCAACACCCACAGCTCTGCAGAGGAGAAACCGGCCCCACCTGATAAGGTCTCACTTTGTGATGAATCTCCTGTATTCCGACTTCTCTCGTCCTCACATCTCGGCACTAGGTGAGGAAAAAAACAGAGACAACGCAGGCGACAATTACACGGGGGAGACACCGTGGGGCTACGGCATGTTGCCTTCTCCATCGCCTCCTCCAGAGTTTAAAATTAAGTTGGAATAGACGTACGCTAGTAATTTGAACCAGAAATGCCTCCAAATAAAAATGTTCACTGAGCCATCCCTAATATATCTTTAAGGGATACGTGTGTGTGAACACTGCATTCAAAATACAGAAACCTATCTGGTCGGCATCTGTTTCACAAAGCAATCTCTCTACCTAATGAAAAAATGCAATTTTTGCTTCAAAAATGACAAAGCCTCACTGAGGATGCAAAACTAATGCCGATCTGGCTGAAATCTAGTAGGAAGTCAAAACCATTCATTTATTCATTCATTGAATTCCTATACCGCCCTTCTGACCGATTGTCACTCTGGATGGTCTACAATGCTAATGACATATAGTAACACAAACGTACTTAAACATATAAATTAAAATTAACATTACATTTTAAAACAGATGGCAGTTAAAAGAATAACTACTGTAGGCCCACTATATCAATGGCGCTTATACAGGAGTTGACTCACCAAATCCCCACTGATTCTATGGGCTTACTCTATCTGCCACTGATTGCTGGATTTCAAACTACTGTGTTCCGTGTTGGAAAGAAACAGTATGTGGGGTGGGAGGCAAGTTAATCCAATTTTCTGCATGAAAACACCTGCACAAGTTGTTTGAAATTGCGGGGAAGGTGCTTTTTGCACAAAGAAATTAGGTGGAGAAATTCAATATAAGGAAGAACAGAGGAGGGGAAAGGCCGTGGAGCTCAGTTTAGACCAGATCCATGTGGTTAGCTTAGCCTAGAAAATCTTGTTCAGCATCTTCTGGATGGAAATGGGTCACATTGACAGTTCCTGGATTCCCAAGTGATATTTTGGATGTTCTGCTGGGGTGAACTAAAGCAAATGTAAAGTATTCTGCTCCTCTATTGCCCCAAAATGCTTTAAGCACTCTCTTGGGACTTTACAATTCAATTATGAAGGCTACACCTTGCTGCCCCCCCTCTCATGCCCTGGGGACTCCATTTATGGACCTTGGAAGGATGGAGGGCGGAGTGAACCTTGAGCCAGGTACCTGAGCTGGTGGGGATTGAACTCAGGTTGCGAGGAGAGTCCTGACTGCAGCACTGCCGTTTAACCAGATAGGTGGGATATACGTATATATAAATGAAATAAATAAAAATAAATAAACCTAGCTGTCCCCACAGAGGACATTTCGACAAATGTTATCATCCATGGTCCAAGGTGCCTTCTGCCACCTTAAGGTAATGTGCTAGTGGCAGCCCTTTGATGATTGGCGGGGAGATAGTGGGACTGAAAGAAAGAGGGAGGATCAGATCCCTTGTAATCTGAACATGACCAACTCAGGAGGAAAGTGTTCCAACAAGGCTTTGAATGTGCAGGGGCCTTTTGAAGACTCTCTGGGACTGCTCTTGGTCCAGAGTTTTACCAAAAGAGGGCTGATCAGGATTATCCAAGGGTCTAACGATCATTATGAAAGCTGTGCTGGATGGGATCAAAGTCCCCTGCTAGGCAGGCAGACAACCCCTTCATGAGAAGCTGACTGTAAATTTTTTCCAGAAATCCTCACTAATTTTAGATTAGGCATTGTTCAGTCTTGAGAGACTATGGTCACGTGCTCTGTATGGAGGACCTAGAACAGCTGAGAAGGCCAATTTGAGAGTGACAATTCCTTCCACACTGGAGACAAATCCAGTCTGTCCCCTGTCCAGCTCCCTGATTATGCTGGTTTCGGGACTGCCTCTTTCCCTCGGCCTGCTGGACAAGGGTCTCTTCAAATTGGGAGAGGCTGTGATGCAACGCCTGCCTTCAGGCTGAACGCTCAGACATCAAGGTTTCCCATCTGTTGAGGTCCATTCCTAAGGCCTCCAGATCCCGCTTGCAGATATCCTTTTATCGCAGCTGTGGTCTCCCTCTGGGGCGATTTCCCTGCACTAATTCTCCATACAGGAGATCTTTTGGAATTCGACCATCAGCCATTCTCACGACGTGCCCAAGCCAACGTAGACGGCGCTGTTTCAGTAATGTATGCATGCTGAAAATTCCAGCTCGTTCTAGGACTACTCTGTTTGGAACTTTGTCCTGCCAGGTGATGCCAAAAATCACTAAGTTGGGCAGTTAAAAAAAAGGTAAGAAGAACAGAAAAACTGCTGGGATACCAGCTCACATTCCCTCCCCAGAGTAGCTGCGCAAAGACCTCGAGGCATCTTGGCACCTTCCCCCCATGGGAGACCCCTTCTCTTATGGAGGTGAGCTTTCCTTGGTTCTCTGAAGACCAATTGGAGCGACCTTGGCTTCTGCCTCCTGTGGCGGGGGTTCCCAGCCTCGTGTGCACCCCCCTTGTCGGCCCATTTCCAAAAACTGTACCCTTCCCCTTAGCAAAAGGTTTACAATTAATATTATTGCTATTCTTCCCAATTGGTGGGTTGCAACTGTAAATAAACAGCTGAACAATGGGATTAAAAACCAGGGGACTTGTATCTGGTTGTCTTACCCTGTGGATGTACAGAAGGTGCCCTTTTCCCACCAGTATACCATGTTTTTCACATCCCCCCCCCCCCCCAAATGTCCTGGTTTATACCCCAGGGCAGGAATCACGGCCCTCCAGGAATAAACCAAATCGGATTATTTGTTGCATGCTTTTTAAACATGGCAATAACGTGTTCTTTTTAGTCCTGTTTATTTCGAAAGCCTGTACGCTGCCTGGGGGTCTTTTTTTAAAGAGAAAGGCAGGCAAAGTATTTAAAATAAATAAATAAATATAAATGCAGCCAGCTCTCCACATGCCTTGAGCAGGTCAGTAGGAATTTATCTCTCTTCTAAGCACCGTGCAACAGCTGTCCTGACCGGGCGAGGTTGTAGGAAAGGAGGAAAGGGACCAAGGTAAGGGCTAAGATGGCCAGAAGGCAATTAAAAATAATAATTGGGGACTCCTCCTCCCCCCCCCCTCCCCGAGGATCCTAGCCGTCCTGCTCTGCTCCCACGCCTGGGATCAAAAAATGGATCCTGCAAGCCAACTCGACTCTGAAACGGGTGAGCCCGAAGGAGAGACACCCACAACACAGAGTCGTCTTGAGGATTCGCCTCTACCTCGGTTCCCAAGTCCTTCATCCGAGCCAAAGCGAGTTCCCTCAGGTTACCATGCTCGACTCCAGAGCTGACTAAAGGCATGGGGATATCCCTGCAAGCAAGAGAGAGAGAGATAGAAAGAGAGAGACAGAGAAAAAGATTGTTAGAAAAAACACAACCACTCACAACCACACCAATGAAGTCTTGCGAACGCACCAACTACCCTTTTCTCAATGGCTTCCCTGGGGCCACCAGTGCTCTTGACCCGGGTGGCCAGGCCGGGGGGGGGGTGCTCTGGTCCTTGGGATCACGAAGAGTCGGACATGACTTAATGACTAAACAACAACAATCGGTCACCTAAAAAGAATATCTCCCACACCCCTTAGAAAGTAAAAAGGGGGAAAAGTTAGAACAACCTCTGATGATTTTTTCCTCCTTATGTTCTGGCTGCCAGCTTACAGCCTGCTCCTCCAGGCACGAGAGGTGATAGGGAAAAGCTACGATCAGGGATGGCAATCCCCAGACGGCCGTGGCTGGTGGACTCTAAGAGTCGGACCCCAACCCACCTGGACAGAGCTGTCTCAGTGAGGGTGGATCTCAAATAGCAGGCTTGAGATTGGTGCCGGGGGGGGGGGGGATAACGGTGTACAAAGACAGCCTCGCAGACTCCCCTTCCCCCACAGCAGGCTTCGTAGGGTTGTCATCCCCCCCACCCTTTGCTCTCTTCTGCATCCAAACCATTGCCACCCCCCTCCACACATCAGAATAATAATTAGCTCCCCCGTTAATTTATTCACCCGAGAGCAAACACAGCATCATTTAGCCGTCAGACTACATTAGCGGTCTTCAAACGGCGGCAATTAAGAGCCAATAAGCGTTCCCCCACTCAGCCCAGAGGACGTGATGGAGGGGGAAGGCAATTTCCATCTAGACACACTGGAAGGACAGCAGCCCCACGCGGGGTGTGTGTGTGTGTGTGTGTGTGTGTGTGTGTGTGTGTGTGTGTGTGTGTGTGTGTGTGTGTGTGTGTAGAGAGACACACAGAGAGAGAGAGAGAGAGAGAGAGAGAGAGAGAGAGAGAATCTTGTTCCTAGCAAAGAACGGGGCCCATGCATGATTCACAACGGGGATGGGGACAGAACTGCACTGGGACCCTCGCAAGCAGCCTCAGCTGCCCTCTCCAACCTAAGTGGTGGTCTCCGTGGGTGTGACAGCACGCCTGGTGCCGTCTGCTGCCAAGGGCACCTCATCTCTGCAGCTGCAGAGGAGTCCGGAGACATCGGGAGGTACGGCACGTGCCCCCAAACAGGAGTCGTTCACGAGAGCAGCTTGAATGGAGGCAGATCTTCTCCCCCTGAATCCCCTTAATCGAGGGTAGTGTTTAAGACACCCTTGTCTAGATCTCCCAACGGCAAACAAAGTATAAAACCCATTTCTGGCAGGAGGCTGAAGCAATCAGCCTTGTGCATTCAGAAGTCCATGTTGTCCTTCACAGTACAGATAAATAATAATGTGCCAATCAAGTCAATTCTGACTTGTTTAGTCGTTAAGTCGCGTCCGACTCTTGGTCCAGCGCTCACTTCCATACATCGCTACTGGGAAAACTGTAGCTTTGACTAGGCGGACCTTTGTCAGCAAGGTGAGGTCTCTGCTTTTTGAGATGCTGTCAAGTTTGTCATTGCTTTCCTCTCAAGAAGCAAGCGTCTTTTAATTTCGTGGCTGCTGACTTAGGGCAACGCTTTTTCAGGGTTTTCTAGGTAGGGAGGGTTTTAAAGTCGTTCCCCATTCCCTTTTTCTAGCTGTGCCCTGGGACTGCTGTGCAGCTTGCCCAAGGCCACCCAGGCTGGCTCGATCTGCAAGACACACCGCACAGAATCCAACTCCCAACCAGAGCCAGATACCTAAACCACCAAGCTATCCAGCTAGCTACCAGAGAACCCAAAAGGATCACCGGGGGGGGGGGGAGAGTCACGTGTCATGTTTAAGATGGTCTAAAGGATCCACACTGGGTGGATAGCTCAGTGGTTTAGGTCTCTGGCTGGGGAGCCAAAGGCTAAGAGTTCAAATCCCCGTGGGGCCTCCTGGGAGAAGAGCCAGCCTGGGTGGCCTTGGGCCAGCTGCACCGTGGTCCCTGGATGTGCCCCCAGAAGAAGAGGAATGGGAAACCACTCCTGAGTACTCTCCACTTACCAAACCTAGCAAAGAGTTGCCATTAAGTCAGAATCGACTTGACGGCAAGCTAGGTCCTTTCACACAACAGTCAACAATCCAGGGAGGTGCACCCTTGAAGGAGAGTGAGTTTCCAAGACTGGACCTGAACTGAAGCCTCTTGCATTCTTGGGTTTGGGCTCCTCCTGCCAGGCTTCACCTCTTCCCACCTTGCAGGAAGACCTGAAGAGGCCATGTCTACTTGGCTCCTGCCAGCCCTTTCGGCCGGTGTTCGCTGACTGGATCCTGGGACACTCAGAGGCTCTTAGGAGAGGGTCGCCCGCCCCATTGCCGCAGCCGGGCCAGGAGGGTCCGAGCTGGCTGCGGGCATGGAGCCCTCCGGTGCAGGTCTCGCCAGGTGTGGCCGGCTGAGGGATGAGACCTGGGCACGTTCTTTCCTGCTGCTAGCACACAAAGCGTCCAAGCCTACGCCCAAATCGCTGCTGGGACTCCTTGAAGCCAGCAGACCTCATGTTCAATCCGAATGTCTAGCCCGTACAAAGTAAGAGTAGTGGCGTCTCCATTTGGGGAAGAGGGAGGACAAGGTGCTTTCTCCCTCTCTTTGTTTTATAAAAATGTCTTTGAAAACCTAAAGGGTTCAGAAAGCAAAACCAAAGGGAAGAGGCGGATGCAACCTGCACTAGGGTTCAATGAGGGTGGGAAAGGGACCCCCAACCTCCTGCCCACTCTAATGGAGTAGCAAAGGAAGCCCTCCCAGGCTGCCCCCCTACTCAGTGCCCTGCAGACAGCTTTCACGGCAGATGGGTTTCGAGGTCCACCCCTGTCCATACAAACACATAACGGAGGTTCGCTGCGACGTCAGCAATGTGACGGACCAAGATGAAGCATCTGGTATCAGCCCTGTTCCTTTTTATTAGCTGCTGCCTTTGAGGAAGCCAGCGATCACGAGAAATGGTCTGCCCTGACAATTACAAACGAGACATTTTCCCTTTGGTAGGGAAACAGGCTGGTGATAAATGTGAGGTTTAATTCTGTGCTGTGTTCTTGGCTGGCCACTGACGTCTTAGCTAAAATAGGACAATGTGTTCCTCCTTTCATTGATAAAAGTTAGTGGGCAAATGATATTGGCTAGTAAGAGTTACAGTGGGTGGAAGGCATTTTTTGTTGTTTAGTCGTCAGATCGTGTCCGACTCTTCGTGGCCCTATGGACCAGAGCATGCCAGGCCCTCCTGTCTTCCACTACCTCCCAGAGTCGGGTCAAATTCATGTTGGTCACTTCGGTGACCCTGTCCGTCCTTCTCGTCCTCTCTCGTCCCCTTCTCCTTTTGCCTTCACACTTTCCCAACATTAAGGTCTTTTCCAGGGAGTCTTCTTTTCTCATGAGATGGCCAAAGTATTGGAGCCTCTGCTTCAGGATCTGTCCTTCCAGGGAGCACTCAGGGTTGATTTCCTTTAGAATTGACAGGTTTGTTCTCCTTGCAGTCCAGGGGACTCTCAAGAGTCTCCTCCAGCACCACAATTCAAAAGCATCAATTATTTGGTGGTCAGCCTTCTTTATGGTCCAGCTCTCGCCTCCATACATCCCTACTGGAAAAACCATAGCTTTGACTATTCGGACTTTTGTTGGCAAGGTGATGTCTCTGCTTTTTAAGAGGCTGTCAAGGTTTGTCATCGCTTTCCTCCCAAGAAGCAGGAGTCTTCTAATTTCGTGGCTGCTGTCCCCATCTGCAGTGATCATAGAGCCCAAGAAAGTAAAATCTGTCACTGCCTCCATATCTTTCCCTTCTATTTGCCAGGAGGCGATGGGACCAGTGGCCATGATCTTAGGTGTTTTTTTGATGTTGAAGGCATTTACAGATACCTATTCCAGGAAGGCTATTATAGATACCACTGGGAAGTTTTCTATATAAGTAAGCAATATAAGTCTCACTTTACTTTTTAGAAGCTGAGCAATCCTTTGCTGGACCCCTCCAGCATAAAGGTGCTCAAGTGGCACATTTGCATCCTTAGCATAAAGGGACAAGGGACCACATTCTCCCTACTTAAAATCCCCTCTTTGTGAAGTGTTTGGTGTTCTTCCTTTTTGCAATGGCAAGCAAGCGTGAAGGCAACATGCGGCTGGATTAACAGAAATACACTGTCAAGGATCAAGGGGAGTACTAACAGTAGGACGGCCCTTATCCATAGGATCATTATCCGCCGGTTCCCTTATCCGCAGTCTGAAAATATCAAAAATAATAAAAGAAAAATCCCCCAAATATATATTATCAGTGACAGAGTTACCGGAACTGGCCACTAAAGGGAGCCAGAAACCATGTTATGCATATCATTTACTATTATAATAGTGTTTGCTACAATCCACGTTTTTCAGCATCTGCGGGGTGCTTGGAACTGATTTCCTGTGGATGCGAGGGTCATACTACAGTATATTATACTCTCTTCTGCTTTGATCATTCCTCTCCTAGAACCCTGTGTCCAGGTCTGGGCATCCCAGTTTAAGAAAGATTAACAACAAGCTGGACCATGTCCAGAAGAAGACAACCAGGACAGTAAAAAGTTTGGAAATCCAGCAAGCTTGCTTTCTGTAAGTTCTAGAGGGTAGAACCAAATTACAAGAAGGGTGATTTTGCCTAAACGTTAGGGAGAACTTCTTGAAAAGAACATCTGCTTGACAGAGGAACGGACGGTCTTGGAGGGCGGTGGCCTCAGCTTCGCTTAGAGGCTCATCCACTGAGGTTGTATCGAGCAGAGATGCGATACCTGTGGATTTCCTGCTTCGGCAAGGGGCTGGACTCAAGGATCCTTGGCTTCCCTTCCTGCTCTCCAAGGCTACAATTCTCTGATTTCGCCCAGCCCTGTTCTACAGACTGAGAACGACCGACTTTTTTAGGGTTTCGGCAGGTTGGTTTCCTGGCCCTCCCCTGAGATGCTGGGAACTTAACGGGCGTGCTACAGAGCTACGGCCCCACCCGCCGTCAAATCATCCACCGTTTACCTGCGGGTCAACTGTCACAAAGGCAGTTTCCCGCCAGGCTCTTACATCTGATTAATTCCCAACTCCATTTGAAAACTCATTTGGCAATCATGGCCTGGAGGTTCAAGAGGTCGCCATTTGTGGTGACTCACGAAAGAGGAGCTGCTGCAGCATCAGGGTATTGAGTGCGAACCACAGTGACCACGTGATGATCTCATCACTGGTAATTGAGAGCCTTCTGAGTCACAGGGAATGGCGTAAGGTCATTAGAATTACAATGGACGCTGGCACAGGAGGGGCAAGCGGTACCCAGGTCAATACTCCTAGAGAAGCAATGCGTTTGGAGAGGGCAGAAGCAGGCAGAGTAATCTGGCTGAAATAAGAGACTGATCTGGGAGAAGCGTGGACCCCCCGAGTCACCCTCGACGGCTCTGTTATTTTACTCCTCATTAGAATCCTAGAAAAGTAGAAGTTGGAAGGGGCCTCACAAGGCCATCCAGTCCAACCCCCTGCTCAGGGCAGAAAGACCATCCAAGCCTATCTGCTTTGCCGGATTGCCATAAACCACAGGGGTGGGCCGAGGGTTACCTCTGCACTCGATACACTCGGGTCCACGGGGGCACGAGGGCCAGAATTCTCGCCACCAAATCCACCAGCGTGCTTGGAGGGTAACTCTTGTACCGGCCGGTTTTCCAGAGCTCGTACAGGCCGGTGCCCCGGATGACGAGGGTCGGGTACAGCTTCATGCCGTCCGGGCGGAAGGCGGGGTTCTCGAAAAACTCCTGCAAGAATCGGAAGCAGAACACGGAGGTTAAGAACCGGGGAGCCCAGCTCGGTGAGGTCTTGCTGTTCAGCAAAGCTGCAGACAGAGGAGAACCACGGTGGCTGCAGGTGGGAAACAGAAGCAGGGAAGTGCCCCGGGGGGGGGGGGGGAGAAAGGCAGCTCCTTCTGCCATCCACTTCCAAAGCCAGAGATGCGGGTCAAGGAGGTTGGCAGGTCTTTGGGCCCGAGTGCCAAGCTTCGAGTTGGAGTCGTTTGCCCCCCCTTCCTCCTCCCAACCGAGGCTTGGGACTCGGTACTAAAGACGTGCACTATTAGCCCTGTGCCAGTCAGCCTCTCTGGCAGCAGCATTGGCAAGAAGGGAGGCCCACAGGGACTCCACCCGACGACCCCATCAAAGGGGTCTGAGCCGAGTTGCGGGTCTCTCTCGGAAACTCCTGAACTGAGTCGGAGTCAAGTTGCCCTTGCGACTTACGTTGGACTCTACAGCGAGTCGCGAGTCCTCCTCCCTACCGAGTGCCATGAAACATCCCAGAGAAGAAGACCCTGGTGGCGAGAGTTTTTATTCACGAGCGAGGCAGGGACCCTCCCGCCAGGGTGCTCTCGCAGACCTTCCCCGTTCCCGCTAGGCTTTCCTTAATCCCTGGGCCATAACGATGGTTTCCCCAGTTCTAACACTCCTGACCAAATTATCAAATGATCTCCATCACAGGGTGCCTTGTCTTAAGGATTGAATTTGTCCTCCCGACTCAACCAAGCCATTCCTCTGCTCATTGGAGCAATCTTTCACAGATTTTTTTAAAGTCTACTACGGCCTGCCTTGTCCCTAACACAGGGAGCCCAAACAACAGGACCACTCTCCCCCCCCACAAGCCAGAGCGAGGGGAGGGCCGCTCCACCAGGCAGCAAGGAAGCCTCCCTGTTCAGGGACCTGACACCCTTCAAAGCTCTTGGTTGGCAGGTAACAGCGGGAGAGATTCCGCCTGCAGAAAGCGCCTGAAAGCGGAGTGAGCAGTTTGTCCGCTTTATGTTGCCACTGCCGTGAGCTGTCAAGTCGCCTTGCACTTGCGGAGACCCTCGTGAATGCGCAACCTCCCGACAGGTCCTGTCCTTCCCTGGCCCTGGCTCAGCAGACTCAGGCCAGTGGGGCTTCCTTTCGGGGGGGGTAGCTGTCTTGTTTGGGCAAAGCAGTTCGTTTATAATCACGAGCCATCAAGTCCGTTCAGAAGGGATTCTAGGGAGAAAGCAGCCCAAAAATGTGTTAATTTTTATGCTTTAATTTTGCATTACTCGTTTTCACGCTGTTCTCTTTTTACATTAATGGACTGATATGCGTATTTCATTTTTATACTGTTGCCATGTTATTGTGGTTATTATTTAATATAGGGGTCCCCAACCTTTTTCACCCCGCGGACCAGCTGGGAAAGGCGGGGCACCCCCTGTGCTCATGTGCATGCGTGAACAAGTGCACACTCTCGCACAAAAAAGTGCTCGCTCGTGTGCATGTGCAAACGGCAGCACAGAGCTTGTGAGTGGGTGCGCGCACTCCTGCGCATGCACAAATGGTGCCATGGCGCTTGTGTGGGCATGGGCGCACCCATGCGCATGTGCAAATAGCAGCACGGCACTTGTCTGGGTGTGCGCAGCGCTCACACACGCACATGCGCATCAGCTGTGCGGGGGTGAGTGCGTGCAGGGGGCGGGGCAGGTCTGTCTCCGCGGTCTGGTCTGGCTCAAGCCACGGACCAGCACCAGGCCACGGACCACAGGTTGGGGACCTCTGATTTAATACACCGTGTTTCCCCAAAAATAAGACAGGATCTTATTTTAAATTTTGCTCCAAAAACACATTAGGACTCATTTTCAGGAGATGGTTTTTTTTTTTTCATGTACAACCATCTATGTTTATTCAAATACAGTCATGTCCTCTTCTTCTGGTTTATGTACAGGGATGGAGGTTGGGGTTTCCCTTCACTGGGGTTTATTTTTTGGGTAGGGTTTATATGACAAGCATCCTGAAAAATCGTACTAGGGCTTATTTTCAGGTTAGGTCTTATTTTCAGGCAAACAGGTATGTTACTGTGGTTTATTTTGTTGTGAATCACCCAGAGTGCCTTAGCAGCCAGATGGGCAGTATATGAATGAATGAATGAATGAATGAATGGTTTTCCCATGGACCTCTGCTCTAAGAGCCTCCCGTGGCTTGCCCAAGGCCACACATGGGGCATGATACAGGACGGCACTCCTGGGTGATTTCAGCCAGACCTCTTTCCCGGGACCCACAGTGGGGATTTGAACTCCTAGCCAACTTTACAACAAGCAAGTAACGAACGGAGTGAATGCAAACTAAGTGTCATTACTGGCTTAACCAGTAACAGTTTCTTATCATTTTTAAAGGGAGTTTTAAACGTATTTTTCAAGCTTAAAGCTTTAAAAAGAGACAGAAAGAGAGGGAGAAACAGAACAAAAACAGCAAATGAGAAAATTAATGAGCAAGTAGCAAGTGATTTTTTATAAGTGTACAATTAACCATGACAAAAAAATTAATTATTTAGAACAAGAACATAATGAGGAAAGGGAAGGAATCACTCAGAGGAAACTTTCCAGGTTCTGGATAGATTAGACAGCTCTTCGGATTAATCTAGCAAGGCTCTTTATGTCCTTGGGCTCCTCAGTTTTCTTATCGCAAGATGACGGAAGCAAAATCATAAATCCCCTGCCTTACACACCAGATACTTTTCCACATGACAGATGCAAAGCAGAGTAGATTTGATTTAAATCAAATCAATTTAAATCACAATTAAATCCTGCCAGGTGGATAAAAATCACTGGTTTTCTTTTTAAAAACACACACCCAAATTTGGATTTTTAATTTTTTAAAAATTTTTTTAAAAACCACTGATTTTTTTATCCACCCTGCAGTGATGTAAATCAATTTCATAGAATTGGGGTAGGGTTGGAAGGGACCTTGGAGATCTTCTAGTCCAACCCCCGGCCCAAGGCAGGAGACCTGAGACCATCCTGGACCTCAGAACCTTCCCGGACAGATGGCTGTCCCATCTTTTTTTGAAAACCTCCAGCGATGGGGCACCCACCACATCGGGAGGCGAGCTGTTCCACCGCTTGATGGTTCTCACCGTCAGGACATGCCTCCTGATTTCCAGGTTGGATCTCCCTCTGATGGGTTTCCACCCACAGGTTCTTATCCTAACCCTCAGGAGCAATGGAGAATCAATCAATGCCCTGTTCCCTGTGGCAACCCTTCAGATCTTAGGTAAGGTAAAGGTTAAAGGTTCCCCTCAACATTTTAGCCCAGTCGTGTCCCACTCTAGGGTGAGGTGCTCATCCCCGTCTCCTGCCAACTTCCTTCCCAGAGCCGGCCTATCAGCTGGATTGGGGGGGGGGAGCTGGCTTGGAGCTGGGAGGTTGGCAGGAGGTGGGACAAGCGTTGGGAGTTCCCTCCATCGCGTGGATTCAATCTTACGATAGCTGGCCTTCCGACCTTGCAGCCCAGAGGCTTCTGAGGTTTAACTCTCAGCGCCACCACATCCCTTAAGAATTCTGCAGAGGCAGAACCCCTGCACTATGATTAGAGCACGGCCTTGAACGAAGTCATCGGGCTGCACTGCGGCTCAAAATGCCGCACCTTCAACACTCCGCCAAGCAGCTCGGCTTGATCCGAACGGGCAGCCTTAGGAACTGCCCCACGGAAACGTGTCCATATCGGCCCTGTCTCTGGCATGGTGCGTACACAAGGTGGAGACGTCTGGCAAATGAGCCACAACCCATATTTAATGGGGAAAATCGTTCATTTAATTAGCAGAAGGCATTAAGAAAAAGTGGAAAGGGGGGGAAATGACGTTCCCCATGGTCATCACCACTAATGGCACTGAGAGGGGTCCTTTGTTCACGCCCTCATAAACCTGCTCACAGTACATTTTGGCGCGGAAACTGTTGGTTTTCTATCTACATAAAGAGGACAGTTACTTGGAAATGTGAAAAGAAAGTAGGGAGCTTCTGTCCTACGTGGTGGATGTGCCATGAGGCCAAGGACTTTTGGAAAAGGATTCATGAAATGATAGAGAAAATTTTAGGGGTTAAAAAATATTTGACACCAGAAATTTCCATATTGAGTATATTACCAGCTACACTAAAAAAAAAAACCCAACAAGACTTACTTATCCTTACACCTGATATAAGCACCTAGCATTGTCCATGCCAGTAAGTGGAAGACAACAAAGGCGCCGACCAAGGAGGAATTTATTGAGAAGATTTTGGAACGAGCAGAAATGGCTATTTTGACAGATGCACTAAATGATAGACTGGATAATAATAAATGGGAACCTCTTTAGACCTGGATGAAATCTACACCGATTTAAGTTGAATAGATTAGATTAATATTAGGTTAGAGAGTGTAAGACACGATGAAATGAATGAAACATATTCTCATAAATCACACTGGTTGCAACGGATAAAAAAGTAGAAAAAATACAATAAGAATATTTAGTAAAAAAAGAAAAGAAGAGGATAGTTACTCAACTGTGCCACAGCATGGGTGATATCCTGCTTCGGCAGGATAGGTATGTGTGCAATGAGTTACTTTTGCCCCCCTTTCAGCTGAAAATATGCCACGGAAAGGAAAAGAATTCTGGACAGCCGAGTCAATAAAAGCAGTCGCTGAGCGCAGGAGTGGCTCACGGCCCGGGACGGAGGACTACCACACCCCACATTTTTATGAGTGTGTGTCGAAGTGCTCCTTTGCCTTCGTTCCAAGCTGCCTTTGGTTAAAAGATTTAAAAAAAGTAGACCTCAGTAAGAAAGTAGAGACAAAGCCAAAGGGAGGCTGCAGTCAAGAAATGGGAAGAAGGCTGAGACTCGGAAGGCCACCAATGAAAAAAAATAAGATTCCTTCGAGATGCGGTGCAGGAAGAGAGCCTTGCGGATGCCCCGGACGGCCAGAAAGAGGAACGAGGGGGTCCTAGATCAGATCAAGCCTCAACTCTCTCTCTCTGGAGGCTAAAAAGGCTGAGAACTGAGGCTTGTCCTACTTTGGGCACAATCGTCAGAAGGCAGGATTCTCTGGAGAAAAGACAATGAAGAGGTGGGAAACGCGGAAGGCAGCAGGAAAAGAGGAAAGACCAAAGACGGGATGGATCCTTAAAGGAAGCCACAGGGTTGGGTTTGCAAGAGCTGAGGACCGGACATTTCGGAGACCGCTCACCCCTGGGGTCACCGTAAGCTCGGCCCCAAGAGCCTCGGGTGCCCTTTAGCAGTGAAATAGCTCCTGTCCAGTTCCGCTGGGCCTCCCTCCCTCTTTCTCTTTCTGTCTTTGGCATCTCCTGAAGACCTTGGGGGAAAAATAATAATAATAATCAGCAAGCCTTTAAACAACCTGCCGCCTTGATGGAGGTTTATGGACTGCTGCTGCTTCTTAAGTGATGCATTTTTAGTGCTGCTGCTATTTTTAGAACTTCCATATTACTGTAATTAACTGCATCATGTTGAGGGGCGCCGGTATCCCTGCATGTCTCGGAGGGCTTTCAGCCGAAAAGCAAGAGACAGGCGGTCCAGCAACACCGATTGACAGCACCCCCATCATCGCTATGAGCGGCAGTCAACGACGGCGGTGACAAGGACTTAATCTCATGGAATCCCATGCCACTTTACACACTAAAATAGGTGTCCAGTGTTGAACTTCTGCTGGATACGACCCATTATGACATCTTCTCTCTCTTCCTTAGACCTCTAAGGTTCTGGGTTAAGGAGCAGGGTGACCCAAGTCTTTCTGCCCCACTGAGAGCTGCCACAGGCGTGGCAGGAAAAGGCTGGCGGTTGGAAGGGGGGGAACAAAGCTCAAAACAGTAATGGCTGCACAAGAGCCCCCGCCCACTGGGTGATAAAGGTAAAGGTTCCCCTTGACAATTTGTCCAGTCGTGTCTGACTCTAGAGTGCGGTGCTCATCCCCATTTCCAAGCCGTAGAGCCAGCGTTTTGTCCAAAAACAGTATCCGTGGTCACGTGGCCAACATGACTAGACATGGAATGCCGTGACCTTCCCACCGGGTGGTGGTAACTATTTATCTACATGCATTTACATTCTTTCTAACTGCTCGGTTGGCAGGAGCTGGGACAAGCGACGGGAGCTCCCTCCATCCCGTGGATTCAATCTTCCAACTGCTGGTCTTCCAACCTGGTAGCACAGAGGCTTCTGCAGTTCAACCCGCAGCGCCACCATGTCCCTACTAGGTGGTACATCCTACTAAATTGGCCAGTTTAATGCTTGTTGGTACTCTTCCATGGATGGAGGAGATGGAAAGAGCTGGGTGCCCCCCCCCAAAAAAGGTATGGTGCACCGTGGTGAACAGACGAGAGGGTCTGTTTAGAAGCATCGTGGGTCACCAGCTGGGGCCAGAATTCAGAGGTGGGACATCATGCACCTTGTTCTAAAGGAGAATCTAACTTCCTAAGGCTCTGCCAGAGGACATCTCTCCTTTCATTCATAAAAAACATGCTGCCGGGGGGGGGGGGGGGAGAGGCAAAATCAGGATGCCACTAGGATTGGACACCGCCGGTACTTTTTAGCTGCTGCTTTAAAGAATTATTTTTTAAAAGCTCAGAACAATTTGTTCATGAACTGTGAACTATGGCTGGTGCATTACTGACCTTGCAATGGTATTGCATTAAAAAAACAAAAACAAATTAGGAAAAAAAGCTGACAATTAAATCCAGTTAAAAGGGGTTCTTGCTCTGGAAATCCACGGCTTCTCAGAATCGGCAACAAATATTGTGCCCGTATCCCTCAGTACTTTGAAAGCTTATCTTTTCTCTTTCTTCGGTTTCCCACTCACACAACTTTGCATGTACTGTACATATTGGAGCCAGCAACCTCGGTGGGGCTGAGGGCCATTCTTCAGACTTGCTGGCAGAGTCAAGGGGCAAAGGCTGGCAGAGAGGAGCGGCTGAAGAAGCTAAGTGGCACATTTATTTATTTCTGCGCTGGCGAAGTTGGCAAAATGGGTTCTATCTGAAGAAATGTTCTTTTTGCTGAACCCCCACGACCTCTAGCAGCCAGTTAAATATATATTCTCTCTCTCTCTCTCTCTCTCTCTCTCTCTCTCTCTGTGTGTGTGTGTGTGTGTGTATTGGTGGGGGGCACAAGGGTCTCCCGGGATGCACCCCCAAACATGACAAAACTGCACTCTACATCCCTGTCAAGGAACAAGACGTCACTCTGAACAAAACAAGTTTGAAAAAGAATATTGGCCGGATGGATACTTGTGGGTAAAAAGTGCACTCCGCGTGTCTCAGGCCGTGGATCTCAAAAGCTGCCACTGAAGTCCATTCCTCTTGAAAGGGGCAGAACACCGTTTCCCCACCGCTCTTGCTTTATCCTTGTTGTACACACTTGAACAGACTAATGCAGCTCTGTTGCTGAAAATTTCCACTGATGCCCATGGGCCATCCCTAACAATCAGGGAGCACACAGCCAAAGGGGCAGGTTCGCTGCGTAAAGTAGCCCATCAGGGTTAGCTAGAAGGTGACTCCGCTCAGGACAGGTTGTTCAGTGGGTTCTGCCTCTCCCTGCATCAGTACGACCTCTACCTAGCGAGGTATGGCCATTGCGAGTAAACCAGTTGCACAGGCTGACTCGCAAGAGGCGGTAGATTAATTCTGTGTTCCTAATCCAGGCGGCACAGACAGAGTTTCAGAAACCGCCCTCCTTATCTCCTTCTGCATTCTTGGCAGGCCAAGGAACAGTTGGTGCCTAGGACTGCTTGCACTGCTTGTTTCCAAACCCACAGGGCACCCGACAGCCACTCCACTGTTTACACACACACAAAAGTAATCAATTCTGCCACTTTCCCCCTGAGGCTACAAGAATGAAAGTCTTCTGGAGAGAAGAATTTTGCCCGCTTCCTGGAGCAAGTGTCCCTCTCCTTCCCAAAACTAAGCAGGCTCCACAAAGCATCTTAGGATCATCTAAAGCGATTAAGCCAGATATTAAGAACCACCACCACCACCACCACCACCATGCTTCTACAGATCTATGGATCTATGATTTGGAGAGGGTTGTGGTTTTGCTGGAAGGGGAGAAAAAAAAACCACCCACTGGACAAATGGAAGTTGACTTGCGTGGCGTTGGATGGAAAATGTGGAATGCTACGCAGACGCACAGTGCGGAATCTGGACCCTTGGATTTTGTTTTAATCAAACAAAATGGAGCATATTGAGAACCTCATCTGGAACCCTGTGTCCAGTTCTGGACACTGCACTTCAAGAAACTGAAGTTGACAGAAATTGGAGCAAGTTCAGAGGGCAAGAAAGGTAACCAAGAGATTGGAAACCAAGCCCTAGGAGGAACAAATGAAAGAACTGGGCAGGTTTAGCCTTGAGAAAAGACGACTGAAGGGTGATATGAAAATACTTGAAAGGCGGTCGTTTGTACAAAGGAGGGGCAGGATCTGTTCTGGATCATCCCAAAGTTCAGGACACGCGACAGTGGGCTTCAGCTGCAGGAAGCCAGATTTCGGCTGAATATCATGAAAAACTTCCTAGCTGTTAGAGCAGTACGACAATGGAATCGATTACGAGGTGCTGAGTGCTCTAGCTGCACTGGGAGGCATTGAAGAGAAATTTGGATTCCTGCCTTGAGCAGGGGTTGGACTGGATGGCCTTATTAGGCCCCTTCCTACTTCACAATGATTCTATGATTCTATGACCGAGCCATAGATGAGAGAGGGAGAGGATCTGAGCCATTGCAGCGACAACAGAGGGACCTCAGCACTGTGACATCAGCGGGTACTGCTTCCTCTCTTGTGTGTCACGTGTCCTTCCATTCAGCACAAGAAGGAGCAGCAGCCTTTGGCCCCTTGCGCTCTCGGCCCGGATCAGCATCCTCCCTGAGCACGGCAGCTCGACTGGTTGCAGGGAGGTCAAGGGACGACAGAGTTTCATTAACACCGTTGGCTTTTCCAAGTGTAGTAATTTAAAAGATTCAAAATGTCATGGATGTAATGGTGAACATCAGCCAATAGGCAGAACACAACTGAGGGCTACCGAGGTTTACCATTCAGATCCTTAAACCGTCCTTTGAGTTATCAGTCCATGATGATTCATAAGCAAGCCATGGAGAAGGGAGAGATCCCTATTTCACTAGAGGCAAGAAAAAAATAAGTGAAATAATGTGAACTGCCCACAGATTGGCCTCCGGCTTGGGCATTTCTTAGGAAGCAACTGTTCGCCCCAAACATAGATTCTAGATTGGTGTGGCCAGTAATACACCCTGATTACTTTAAAAAGTTACTTTTGAAGGACTTTTTTTAAAACAGCATTTCAACATGAAATATTCAAATTTTATGTCACTCTCTTTTAAATAATCCACAGAGTTTGAGGGGGTGAACGAATAGCATACATATTTTGGATTATGGGTTACGCCAGGAAGAAGATCGGGCAAAATCCAAAGTCTTGTCCCCAAGACAAGACAGAAACATGGTAGCCTCTTAAAGACTAACTATTCTGTTTTAATGCAAGCTTTCATGGACACGTCCACTTCGTCCGACGTACGGAAACAGAATGGAATGATGAATCAGGAGAAAAGCAGCATGGCAGATGAGCCACTAAACCTAGTTGCGCTGGTCAGTAAAAGCATGATTGAGGAAACGCGACACATTCTGAGTGTCACAGATTACAAATCCCACTTCACCCCCTAATGGGCTGGGGGTTCGTTATTCATCTGGAAAGTGCCTGATTGAGGGAGGTCACTTCAATACCCCAGAGAGGGCTTTCGAAGGAGTCAATAACAAAATAAGCTTCTTTAGGACCACAATCTGGGTCTGTTTGACCCTGTCACACTTTTCTCTGTGACTCTTACAGTTTCCCACGTCAATGTTAACCACAAAACAAGAGTGCCATGACAGCAACTTCATATTCCAAGATATTTTCAGTGTTAGCATAAATGGTAGTTTTCTGAGCTCACCAACACGAAAGCCCCCCCTTTTTTTCCCTTAAACACTCAAGTATCCGGGCAAAGCTTGGCCATACAAAGACAGAGACAGCTGGGAGCAAAATGGTTTAACTCCTGGCAGAAAAGCCGCTCTGCCAACAGAGAAGTACGTAAAGTACATATTTTGGAAGGGATTGAGAATGAACAACTGAAAAATTCAAATTATGATGGGCTTTTGTGTTTACTGTAAGATGACATATTTACAGCCCTGGCTGGTCATACACCTGTAAAGCTCACTCTGTCTGTCTGTCTGTCTGTCTGTCTGTCTGTCTGTCTGTCTGTCTGTCTGTCTGTCTGTCTGATCTATCTATCTATCTATCTATCTATCTATCTATCTATCTATCTATCTATCTATCTATCTATCTATCTATCTATCTATCTATCTATCTATCTATCTGTCTGTCTGTCTGTCTGTCTGTCTGTCTGTCTGTCTGTCTGATCTACCTACCTACCTACCTACCTACCTACCTACCTACCTACCTACCTACACACACACACACACACACACACACACACAAACAGACAATATAAAATATATCCATAATCGAAAACAAAGCATGAGGTGCAAGACTGCAGGAAGAATCTAAAAATATTTAATCGCTTGCTGCTAGGATGCTTATTTATCAAACAATGAGGAATGGGGGAGCAGCCATTAAGCTGTCCAGACTTCAACTGACTGCCATTTCTTTGCAATTTGGCGTGATTATTCCTGGCTGTTACAGAGGGCTGAACAAAGCTCTAGAAAGCATTCTTTCCAAAGTAATGATCGCCAAACACCTTCCGTCTCTCTTCTGCTGACGTGCCAGGGAAGAGTCTTCTGGCACCGAGCCCCCAATGCTTGCCTGCCTGCAGTGGTGGATATTTAACACCCGTTTAAAACTTTAAACTTGCTGAATGGGGGGAAATCTGGGAGAAGTCATCCAAAGGAAAAAAAAGAGTACGTTTTCAACAAGATCTGGGGGGGCGGGAACATTATCACCCAAAAACCGGTAGCCTGGCTAACAATTTCAAGGCAGAAGGAGAAGCCTGCCCTTGGGATTTTCACCCCGCCGTGTCTTTCTACATCCCCTTCCTGAGAGAAATGGTCTTTGCTGGCCTAGGGGCACCCTGAGATTTCTCTACCAGCCTCTCCTGCTCTCAGGCTGCCGTTCACGCTCTCTCTCTCTCTCGCTCTTCTGCTCCTTCCCATTCTCCAGTTTCTCAGGCGCCTTCTCACCCACTCTGTCTCCTTTGCTTTCCACAGCCTCCATGTTACTGAGTACCCAAGACCTGCTAGTCCCCAGTTCTAGACCTCTCATAAGAAAAGAAAAGGGAGCCACGGAGAAACAAAGGAAAGCATGGCCCTGGTGGATCGAATCCTTTGTGATGTGGAGGAAAACGGAGAAAGAAATGGGTTTCTCTTCCTCCGTCAACCCGAGGAGGCTCCCTGACCGGAGGCGCCCAGGGCGGTGTGGAGCTTCCATGTAAGAGAAACAACCTGTCCGTGGAACGGAGTCGCACCACGGAGCGCCCGGCCAGAAGATGCTGATCCGGACACCTGTGCGAGGAGGGTTTGAGGTCCCTTTCTGAGGATAAAGTGACCGATGGCGATGTGTCCCCCTGAGGGCTCTCTGTTCCCAGCAGGATCAGAGAGAGAATGCGCGCCGGCGCATCAAGCCAGGGGGTCCCCTTGCACAAGCATCGTGCTGGTGGGCTTCAAGGGGTTCACTGCCCCACCACCCCAAAGACCACAGAGTGGAAAGAGTGGAAACTTCCTCACTTCCTGGCTCTCGCTGACGCCACTGGGGGTTCCCGGCAGAGCCAAAGAACTCTAAACCTCGCCAGGAGGGGAAGGAGAACAGGACGCAGAGCCGCCATCATTGACGGGCACCCTGTATTAAAGCTTCACAGTGTGAAGCAGCAGTTGCGACGCCTGGGCTGGGACTTGACGGAGGTCGGTTCTCTTCTGCCCTTGACGGCAAAACTCCCTGGGGGAACCTCAGGGCCAGCGACCCACTTTTTCACAGTGTGACCTACCTCCTGGGGCTGTTTTTGTGTGTTATACTGATATGGCTGCACAGCCGCATACGTTCCTTAAGGATTGATTGCTGGGAGGGAAGGCAAAAGATGAGCAGAACACATCAAGAAACAACAGGGCTTTTAGGTCCTCAGATGCGGTTACAAGAGCAGGATTTCGGAGCAACCCCCCCCCCGATCATCATCCTTCCCTGTGCCACTCCAGAGCCCCCAAAGCCACGTATCGACAAACGAGAGCCAAAGCAGGAGAACCCACCCGCCTCCAAGGGCCTCGGAATGCAGCAGGGGAGTTTGTAAAATGATCAGATTAATCGCTAGCATAAATCAATTGCTCCGAAGAATTAATGAGGTTTTTAACACAGCCGGCACCTCAAGCCGGTAGTTAGGCAATAAAAAGACACACTTGTGCGTGTTGTCACAGCGCGTGAAAAATTAGGTGACCTGGGGGGGAAAGCGGGAGGAAAGGGGAGGAAAGAACCACCGATCGGAGATGCTGTCAGAACAGAATTGAGATGCCGGTCTTAAACTAGGAAACAGCCGCTTGGGATCCCACCCCCTACGCCCGCCGCCTTCTGCTGTTTTCTGGGGCGCCAAGCAGAAATGGCTTAGTTTAGTGGCCGATCATCCTCCCTTCGGAAAGGCTGATCTCCAAGGAGGTTCTCGTCCTTCTAAGTATCGTAGAAAGTTTGTGTGTATGTTTCTTGGCTCGTCTTGAAAGAGATCTGAAATGGCAGCAGTAAAAAATACAGTATGGCTTTTAAAATTTTTTTTACAAATTCTCCTGACTTTTCCAAATTAAGCAACCAGGTGGCTTCCATCTTGACTGGCCATGCGGGTTGAGGACAAAAGATTGGGGAGCCCGTGGGATCTTCCAAAAGCCAAAAATACATCCCACCTATAGGGTTCTTTTCCCAAACAAGCCATCTGGATAGGTTATACGCTGCCTGGGGGATTATGGGAGTTGTAGTCCAAAGGCATTAGCTTGGGGATTCAGGGAGTTGGCAGTCCGCTTACCGCCCAAGGTCTCTGAAATGAGGACAGCTAGAAATTTGCGAAGGTAACGCCAATCCATACCGAGAGCACAGATGGGGTTGCAGTTTGAGTGGAGGATGATTGCAGCATTTTGCCAGTATCATCCCGCTGCTTGATCCCCCAACTACAGCTCTAATTATTTTATCCAATGAACAGTCACACTTTATTATAGAGAAAGCATTTTGCCACTGTGGATTAATTTACTAGCATGCTTCTGCGCCACATCCTTTATTTACTGCCACAGCATTGGCTTCTATAAAGAGCCATGTACTCTTCCTTACCACCTATTTCAGTAACGGCAGGAAATTTGTTTTTGACAGGTAACTGAGCGGGTCTATGGGCTTCTCTATGTACTTATGTTTTCCTACTGGCACCGCTGTTGTTTCTGGTTCATCTTCTTATGATTATATTTGTCTTTCTGTGTTATTTTATGATACATATTTGAATGCACTGGAATTCAATTTCTCACTCGCCATAGGCGAGCCACTGCTCCTAAGCAGGATCTGATTCCATAAATCCCTGAGAATGAAAGGGCAAAGCTTGTCGCTGGCTCATTGACAGCCAGGAAGCTTCGGAGCCATTCATCTGTGGTTCTCCTGTGGAGACCTGACCCTTCATGAGAGAGAAAAGGGACGCCCCAGTTTCCTGGAAAAGAGCTAGTGGGCAGCTGAGCTTCGACACGGAAGTTCTGAAGAAATCTTAAGTTTACAGTCCATCTCCCGGCATTTTGGTACGTAAATGTAACAAAGCAAGTCGCTCAATGAAAGTGGCTTTTTCACTCTGCACTTCTCAGTCCTATGCAAGCCATACATTGCTGGGTGCCTCCGATGATCACACCACTAGGCCATGTTACCTTCTCCATCTCTCTCTCCTAGAAAAGGAAGCATTTGTCCTCATCTTTCTGCCTGGAGTGGACTCCAACCCAAGACACATTTAAAATGCATTCTGACTTTTTCAAAAGAAGAAAATGTTTTTTTCCCCAGAAAGCTTCTATTTAAAAAAAGAAGGTAGGAAAGAATCAGACCCTACAGTTCCATCCATTAATTCAATACAGTTACATTCAAGCAAAGTCTACATCAATAACCCTTTTCAAACAGAGCCACTGCTCAGCGAGGGACACTTGTGTCGAACGCAACAGGAAGGATGTCTTGGGAAATGCAGATATAAGTTTTATCTCATGGAAATTAAGGCCGGAATGGTGAAGAATGCAGATGATATTCTATTCTCTCAAATCACATCCCATTTTATGAAACATTTATAGACCTCTTGAGTATCAGGAGAGAATGTGTATCAGGAGAGAATTCGCTTCCATCTTCTAGGTATCAGATGCTTGGGCATCTAGAAATATTTTTATAAAATCCCTCATGGATACCTGTGGGATGAGAGAGTCAGCTACAACCATCAATCAGTGTGCATGTACACGTTTTGTGTGCGTGCTTTATGCGCCATCGAATCAGAACTGTCTTATTGCAACCCTAATAGGACTTTCAAAGTATGGGAGGAAGTTAAGGAGTGTCTTTACTGGTGCTATCCCCCCCCCAATGGGTTTTCATGGGCAAGAGGGGATTCGAACCCGGGTCTCCTGAATCCAACTCCATGACAATACCTAATCCAACACACTGGGTGTAAAAATCAATAACTTTTTTTTAAGATTTTTTTTTTAAAAATACAAGCATTAAAGGAAAAAGGCATTATATGCACTTTTATCTATCTTTGTGCCTCTGCTCTCTGGTCCTAAATAGAGATGTGCACAATTTTAAAAAATGAATCCCCAAATTCATTTTAAAAAAGCGAATTCATCAATTTGTCTTTATACGAATTGGTGTTTCCAGCAAATCACAAATCAATGAATTTCTAGCAATTTTTGATTCGTTTGGCTACACAACGCCCCCCCCCCCCAGGCACCGAGAGAGACCATATTCACAGGGAAGGTTCTACTGACTCTCCTCTACAATCCCTCCAAGTTCAGTGAAGATTGGATTTCCCCAGGCTGGCTGCTAAAGGTCAATTTCCTGGGGGGACCCACTTTGTGGGTGTATACCTTGCATGTCTGAAACCCTATCTTCACCAAACTCACAGGGATTGAAAAGGAGAGTCAGTAAAAGCATCTCGGTGATTTTAGCATCTCCAGGTGCCTGGGGGAAACTTTCCTGGGGAGGCCCTCCTCGTGGGGGTCTAACTCGGACATCCGAAACTTAAACTTCAATAAACCTGCAGGGCTTGTAGAGGAGTGTCAGGGGAAGCCTGCATGCAAATTTGGTGTCTCTAGGTGTATGTGTGTATGTGTGTGCATATACTTTATAGAGTTTTAAAGTCAAAAACAAATTGACGGATTGATTCATCAGAAAAAAATGCAATTCATTGACCTTGATGCATCATGAATCACAACAAAACACAGTGGTGCCTCGAATAGCGAGCGCCTCTATTAACGAAAAAAACGAATAGCGATTTGTTTTTTTGGGAATTATTTTTGATTAGCGATGGTTGGGGCGGCGGTGGCGGCGGGGGAAGGAAAAAGGCCCTGGCGAGCGTCGCTTCAGCCCTGCTTGCTCCTCCGGGGCGGCGGCGGGGGAAGGGGAAAGGGCCGGGCGAGTGGCGCTTTGGCCGGCTCGTTCCTCCGGGGCGGCAGCAACCCATCTCCTGGCGGCCCGGCCGGGCCTCCTCTGGCTCCGGCTCCTCCTGGCGGCGCTGTGGGTCAAGGGAGGAGAACAAAAGGACCTGCCAGGCACCCCACTCCCCGGCAGGCAGGGACAGGCGGGAACCGCATTTTGATTAGCGATGTTTCCCATGGAGATTTTTGAATAGCGACGGCAATTCGTTCCTATTGGAACGGATTAGCCGGCTTTCAATTCATTTCAATGGGAAACCGCGTTTTGAATAGCGAAGAATTCCAATAGCGATGTTTTTTGCGGAACGAATTAACATCGCTATTGGAGGCACCATTGTACCATTTCTTAAAATTCATGCCCATCTCGCGTCCAAAACCCGGTGCCTCCTGCTGCAACCAGTTTCAAACAGCTGTTATGAGTCAGACAGAGTGTGTGGGGATTCCAGAAAGACCAGCACCCCAGATCTGAGGAGAAGATGGAGAGATCGCAAGGAAAGGTGGGATGGCGAGCCTGATACAAGTCTGCAAAGAATTGCAAGGGTTTCGAGATCAGTAAGAAAGCGCAGATGTGGAAAGAACATTCCAAATGTGGACTTGCTTGTGCAGATAGAAAAAAGGAAGAAGGCAGGCCATGACCAGCTGTCTAGATAAGAAAGAGGAAGCAGGCCAGCTGAAGCCCAGTCTGTGGCAGATGGAACAAGCTGTACACGTGAAAGGAAGCGTTCCTGCATGGCAACAGGTTGTATCTTCCCTGGAAACCAGAGTCTGACCCCCTGCTTGCCCACAAGGGAGTTCTATGCCTAGAAGAAGGAGGACCCAGGAAGAGACGGGTGGGCTTCGACTGCGCCTGCAAGAATTGCTCCCATTGCTCTTACGGAAAGACTGATCACCCTCCAGAGAAGGGTCTTTTGGATAAGTGTCTTGAGGGAATGGGAAGTATGAATGAGAGGCCTCTTGGTGCCTTTTGTCTTATATCCTATGTCTTAGGTCTCATCAATAAATGTTACATGAATAGTGCTTAACCCAAAATTGTTGGTGTGTGGTCTTTTTGTCAGTAATCTGGCTGGGGTCTCTCTCTCTCTCTCCTCTCCTTGTCCTTCTCCCCAGGATATACGGAACAGGGACCCATTTGGGTAACACAGCTAGTCCTCCAAGTCTGCTGAAACTACCTTGCAAGAAAGAGTCTTGTAGCGCTTAAAAGAATAATAAATGAACTGCAGCACAAACGCTTGTAGATACTGCCTGCTTCAGTCTATCAGTGATCTTGGACCAGCCATTGTTGAATAAAGGATTCCCAAACACAGATTCCGATCTGATATGGAATGATGGAGACGTTCAACTCAATCTCCTGCAGCTTGAATAGAAACAAAGCCTTTTTTAATAGGACATGTTCCGACTGGATAATTAATGAAAGGATGTCGGTGGTGCCATCCGACAACTTCTTTTGTTAATGGCTGCTGCTGTTAAGATAACAATCGTTTCTGAATTTTCTGAATTCTAAGGGAAACAAGTATCCGTCCCCCCCCCCAGCTCTGCTTCTACTGATAAGCAAAGAGCATTCTTTCCATGTGGGTCTTATAGAGAACGGAGCATTTAACAGGTAAACGCTGTACCTTTGCCTCTCTCTTTTTTAAATTAATGGGTTTTTAATGGATGTTTAATTTAATAATGTTCCCATATGATAATTTAATTGTGCATCAACACTGCACAGTTCTGGATGTTTCCACGGGCACCTGTTTCCCATCTTGTTGTAAGCTGCCCTCAACTTTCAGTTTCAGGAAAAAGGCAAGGCATGAATTGAATCGAATCTGCCCGATAACCTTTATCTGCCTTGCCGTCACTGTCTGCCTGGATTGTCCTTCCACACGAGGGGAAGGGAGGGGTGGGGTTTCCAGAAGGCTGGTCGTCCAAAGGAACCGGAGGCTGAGCCACAAAGGCGGCCTCTTCCCCAAGAAAAGACCCAGGCTTCTAGAAAATTCACTTTGAAAGGGGGAAAAAACCATCAACAACACAAAGGCATTTCTTCTGCTAGGGATGATTACTATGGGCTGCCGTTTTCCGGATGTCACATCCTTCCAGCAGCGGCATGTAAAATATTGAAACTGACATGGCTATCGATCTGCTTGACAATTCGAGAAAAAGAGAGAGATAGAGATTACCAACAGGGCTCTATCTTTAGATTCTCATTATCTCCCGCAGAGATGATAAAACAAATGAAGCTTTAAAGAAGTCAAAGGGCATCCAAGCAACCTGTTCTCTTATTAGAAGATTCACGATCCACCTAATCTATGGCAGCAAAGACTACTGAAGTGGCCGAAACTCACTCTTCCTACCCCACCCTCGGCTCCTGCTACCAGTCCTGGGGAACTACTGCCTGCGGAGTAAGTTCCCCTCTTATCACCACTGCTTGGATCGCACAGAGGGGTACAATCATAAGACCCAAAGCCCCCTCCCAGCTGCTTGGCTTTTTGCTCTTAGAGGAATCACAGAACTGCGCAGCTGAAAGGATCCCCCCCCGAGGGTCATCTAGTAGCTCAGCCCTCTGCTGATGCAAGAAACCCTGCAGATGATCCACCTGACCCTTGATTTAAAAACTTGCAATAAGGGAGAACCCACCACCTTCGCAAGTATACGTAGTCCTTTCTGGGTCAAGGAAGTTCTTAGGCAAACTCTGTTTTCTTATCATCTGAATCCAGGGAAACAAGCAAGCTCCGTCTTCTGCCACACGACAGCTGCTCCTACCACTTCCATCACACCTACTTGATCTTCTCCGGGATAAACACGCCCAACTCCCTCAACCAGTCCCTACAGGGCTAGGTTTCCAGGCCCTTTACCATCTTGATTGTCCTCTCCAGACGCATTCCCTCCTTCTCACTAATGAAGATATACTTTTTTTCCTGCCTTCATGGGAACTAGTTTTCCTAGAGAGGAGGGGAGAGCAGATGCCAGAGGTCTGAGGGGGGCACATGCCCACCTCTGGACCTGGGACGAGGTGTACCCTCTCTTCCAACCTACTCACTCCAAAAGTGAATTTCTTTTAAAAGGGGCCTTCATTTTCAACTAAAAAAACTCTGCATGCCCTCCCGTGGCCAATTTCTTTTTTAAAATAATTTTTTTTGCAAAACAAATTGAGTTGTGGGGATGGGGAAAAGCAGGAAGACCAGGCGGCAAAGCATGGCAAAATTGCCTCTTGTATGCAAAAAGCGAAGCGATGGGATAATATCCTGGGCCCAGGTGGCTGGGATCCCCCCAGTCCTACCTCCCCGAACTGACCCGTCCACTTATGGTTCGCCATGCAGTGCGGGGGGGGGGCTGGCATCCTGCTCGTCAGGCCAATCTCTGACGAAGCCCGGCTGATGCTTCTCGGCCTTCCTGCACTTCTGGCCACTCCACCCAGGGGGAGAGACGGCCAGTCTCCCCGCTCAGCTGCTGAGCAGCCGGAAGAGCGGGAAGGTGGAGAAGCACCAGTTGGGCCTAGCTGGAGATTGGCTTGATGAGCAGGATGCCGGCTACACGTGCTGCGTGGCGACGCATAAGTGGATGAGTTAGTTCTGAGTGCGAGACTGAGGATCCTGGACATTCCAGGATATATGTTACAAATACAAATATCCCAACTATAGTGTGGCTTATATACCGCGTCATAGCACATAAAGTACTCTCTGGACTGCTTACAATTTAATTCTGCAGGCTACACATTGCTTTCCTTTCCCTGCGCATGCTGGATGCTCATTTGAGCGACACTGGAAGGATGGAAAGGTAAGTGAACCTCAAGCCGGCTACCTGGGATTGAAACCCATGAGCAGTTTTGACTGCAGGACCTCAGTTTAACTCCTGCGCCACAAGGCTTTGATAGAGGAGGGCAGAGGGCAATTTCTTGAGTCAACTTTAAAGAAACACCCCCCAAAACCCAACCCTCCTCCATACATCAGATGGCCTCACAGCTATTCATGAGAGACCGAGGAAGCCATGGCCGAAAAGGGTCACCTAGAAGCAACCAGATTTAGCGGCAGAGGGGCGGAAATTCTTACCACAAACTGGTCAATGTCTCTCTCCAGCCCTATGTTGGGCAGATCCGGCATCATGTGCGCCACCACCTTGAATCCGGCGTCTTTGGCTAAGTGGAACGATTCGCACACAGCCTTCACCGTGTGGCCCCTGGAGAAAAGAAACACAGATCAGAAAGAAGCAGGCACACGCGCCAAGACATGGACCCGCACCGACTCAAGAGATGGAGACGTCTGGTTTTGCTCCACGAGCGTAAGCAAAGCATCTTAGATGGTGCGGAATGAAAGAACGGACTGCCCTATCAGGGGGGCAGATCCTCGCTCCATCTAGCTTAGTAGGGATAAGAGGAAAAGCAGATGTTCTGCTTGCAGAAGGCCTCAGGCTGAAGACTAGACATGACATCATCTTGACTGACACCCCTCTGAGCTTTCATCACGTTGAGTTAGCAGGGCTACACGTCCCACCACATCCTAGAGAGCCCCGTGGAAATGACAGTTCTCCGTCTTGCTTGTTGAAAAGCCTGTCGTGGAGGGACTCAGGAGCGGAAGGCTTGGCTGCCGGCCTTCCAGGGTTCAAGAGCCACGGATCTTGTTCGCAAGAAGGTAGGGCTGACATGCATCCTAGGATCATCGGCGGGGGGTAGATCCCACCGCTGGTGGGCAGAAGGTTCCAGGATGAATGCCTACCAAGTTCTCTTGTCCGAAGGATCCAGGAGTAAGAGATGAGAGAAACATTCCTGTCCAAGACCCTAGAAGAAGATGAGAAGTCTGCCAGTTCGAAGTGGGAAGGAACGTTCTCCCCTGGCTCTGCTGGCTAAATGCAGGCACAATTCAAAGTGATGGTTCTGACCTATGAAGCCCGAAACGGCTTGGGTCCAAACCATCTCAAAGGCCGTGTCTCCTATTATGAGCCTGCCCAGGGGCTGAGATCACCAGGGGAGGCCTTTCTCTTCGTCCCACCACCTTTGATGGGGACACGGGGGAGGAGCTTCTCTGTGGCGGCTCCCAGGGACTGTGGAACTCCCTGCCACTGGAGGCCAGGCTGGCCCCGTCTTGGCTGTCCTTCTGCAAGCAGGCGAAGAACACTCTTCTCTCTCTCCAGGCAAGCTCTCCCATGGTGATTGGGGCTCCCTGAGTGTGATCTTTTTAGATGGATTTTTTAATGCATTCCTGCGTTGACTGGTTTTTTTTAAAGTATTGCTTGAGTTACCCATTTCTAAGAGGGATATTTGTTTGTTCCTTTTTAATATTCCTATACTTAAAGTGTTCTTAGCTTTAAATATTTCTTTCTCCTGATGTATGCCACCTTTGTATACTCATGTTTTCTTCCTAAATATTTTCTTTAAATGCTGTGGGCATTTAAAGAAAAGTGGTGGGGGGGGAGGAAGAAAAAGGAAAGGAGAAAAGAATGAAAGGAAAAGAAAAACCCGACAGGTCAAACATCTTCGCAATTTAAAGACAGCTTTAGCTCGGGTGATAAGTGAACCATGACGGCTCTTTCAGGGTTTTCATAGAATCCTAGGAAAGTGGAAGTTGGAAGGGGGCCTAAAAGGCCATCCAGTCCACCCCCCACCCCACCCCCGCTCAAGGCAGGAAGACCATCAGAGCAGATCTGCCAGGGGATTATGAGCGCCTCCAGTGCTGGAGCACTCATTTCCATGTCACAGATCCCATGGAGGGTTCGTTACTTCTGCTGAGGATGCTACTGTCACCTTTGACTCTGCGTTTGCTAACCCTCCATCCCTTCTCTGCTGGGTCTCCATTTTCCAGTGTTTGAAAAACCAGAAGGGACCTGCTCTGCTCCTTCTCTCTCTCTCCCTCTCTCTCTCTCTCTCTCTCTCTCTTCCAAAGCCCTCCATGACTTCCCAAGCAGCCCTCCTCTGGACTATATGGAGCTTCTGAGTGACCTAGAGGAGCAGCCTAGATGGACTAACCAAGCTATGGGGCAGGCAAAGAATCGATACACCCCCAGTACTCTTGGTCCCTGTGGAGCTTTTGGTGCAAACGTGCCCCTCAGTCTCTAGAGTTGCATACAACCTGGAACAAGTTCAGAGGGAGGGTGACAAGGAGGATCAGGGGCTTGGAAACCAAGACGGAAAGAACCGGGCATTTTTATACTTGAGAAAAGAAGACCGAGGAGAGATCTGAGAGCACTTTTCAAAGACTTGAAAGGCTGTCCTCCAGAGGAGGGGCAGGGTCTGTTCTCCATCATCCCAAAGAGCAGAAACAAGGCGAAACGCACTCAAGCCATGCAAAGTGAGATTTTGGCTGAGTATCACGGAAAACTTCCTAACTGTTAGAGCAGTACAACAATGGAACCAGTGACTCCAATGGGGAGGTAGTGAGCACTACAACGCTGTGGAGGCCTTCGAGAGAAAATTGGACCACCCTTTGCCAGATCTGCTTTGATCTGGATTCCTGCACGGAGCGGCGGGTTGGGCTCCACGGTCTTATAGATCCCACCACCACCAACTCTGTGATTCTAGGATTCTAAGCTTTAACCAAACCTAAGTAATGAACAGTGCAGTCCTACTCAATGGTGGGCTGCCTGTATGGGCTTCAGAACAGGACAGACACCCTTTCTGCTTGTGCCACTAGAATCCTTTGTTCTGGAGATCGGGATACCGAGGGATCAGCTGGCAGGATGGCTCTGCTGGCAGGAGTAAAGGGGGGAAAGGCCAGACAAGGAGGAAACTGAGAGAGGCTCCGAGCCAGCGCGTCAGCAGAAACGGCAGGGGAACCCCACCTAATTTCCAGCAGCTCTGGACTGGGAAAGGCTCTGGACCTGGTGCTGCTTCCGCTGTCTACAAGCATCTCGGCCCTGAAATCTCACCCCCTTTCCTGTCCTTCATTTGTGTTGTCTCTTATTCTTGTTCTCTAGAGAGGAAGCCTCCTGGGGCAGACACCGGTCTTCTTGCTCTTTTCACTACAGAAGTGAGAAGAGCAAACACCCCTCACCAAAAAGTGAATGGCTGGGAGGCCTACGTTTGCAACGGCCATCTGGAAAGGAAACAAACAGGCACCAAACCTCACACCCTGGAAGCTTTCGTTTTCTGTAATGACTGAAGTCTTCATGGTCACCCCCACCACCCCCACCGAAAAGTATGGGAGCACCAGATTGATTGCTGTCTTTAGCTGGTCTTTTTGTGCAATGATCCCTGGTCCTTGTGTCTCCAGTTACAGTCTCCACTGTCAATCACAGTGACACATAATCTCTCCTCCTTATCACAACAATACACCCACAACAAAAACACATTGATCACCATAATCAGCCATCTCCTGAAAAGGACAAAAGCTGATCTCACAGCTATAAATACTCAAATCCCAAGCAAACTGCACCAGAGCACAGAGTTCTGACTCCTGTCCTCTGAAGATGCCAGCCACAGAGACTGGCAAAACGTTAGGAAGAACAACCTTCAGAACACGGCCAAAGAACCCGAAAAACCCACAACCATTTTGGGTACACCTTGCATTTTCCCCAGCTCTGTTATATTCCACCCCTCCTGCCTTTTTTTCCACATGGGGAGACTGGTTCCAGCAAATCCTTGCTCTGTGACATGGAATTCAAGAGCATTCACCCATTTACCTTGATCTGTTTGATTAGGGTTATAGTTTGCCGAGCGGGACTGTGCTACAGGTTTCGAGGGCATCAGAGGGCTGGGCAAAAAGGCAGAGCGGAAATCATTTTGGACATTGAGTCTTTGACCACAAAGGTTTCCATAGAGGCATTCCAGATCACGCTCAGTGGAACATGAAGATTTCCAAGGTCTGGGACTTTCCTAGGTGAACTTAAGGAATCTCCTTTAAAAACCCTCCCCCCAGTTGCCCCGCCTGCCCTTACCTGTTTGTGTCTCTGGCCACATCCTCGTAGACGCTCTGCACCCCAATTTCCAGCCTGGTGCATCCGTAGGACAACATGTCGCTCAGGTGCCGTTTCAGACAATAATCCGGCCGGGTCTCTATAGTAATCCCAATGCACTTTGTCAGGCTGCGTTCAGAGTATCTGCAGATGGAAACCACACACAGAGAGAGTGATAGACAAGACGGGCAGTTCTTCTCAGCCCAGGCGGTTCACATCCCAGCCCCGACCATCAGCTCAAACATTATCCCCGAAGGGCTGGCAAGCCTTCTTACACGCCGTTGCGTCCCCAGCCTATATTGGCCGATCATGTCGAGGACAACGGGGACGGCGTTGCCTTCAGAACTGCTGACAAAGTCTCTGCTCTCGAGACCTGGATGAACCTCGAGTCGGCTATCTGGGACCGGACCCGGGTCGTGAGCAGCGTTTTGGCTGCAGGACCGGCAGTCCATCCACCAGCCAGCCTTCAATAAAAAGGTGTGATACGGACCACAGACTGATTAGTTCTCTGTCATGGTTTCCAAGCGATACTCGAGGGAACGCCAAGGTTCCTCAGACTTCCCAGGAACACCTCAGCACACACTGGTCGAGGGCACCAAGGGGCTTGTGGGTGTCACATATATGCTGCTTTATATTTGTTTTTTTGGGGGGAAATGCAGCTGTTCCTTAATCAGACTTATTATCTCATCTTGCCACTTTTGAGTCTATTTTCTTTAGCATTCTTACATCTTTAAAAAAAAGATTTCTGATACTGGCTCCACCCGTTTTAAAGTTTGCCTAAAGCTCTGGGGGAGGAAAAGCGCAAACATACACATGAAATCCACGTCAAGGGTCCCTCTGGATCCGAGTCGGTGTTCTGATATTGCTGTCTAAGACTTTGTAGGTAAGCTCCAAATGCTACATACGAACACGGTCGGGGCCAGCAAGCGGACAAAGGCGAGCTTAAAGCCTTCCTGCTTCCTGTTTCTCTATCTATCCCTGCTCCTTCTTCTCTCTAACTTGTCCTAACTTTTCATGACTGTCTCCCTGACTGATTCCCCCTCTCCTCCTCTTTTTATTCTCCTCTCTCCTGGTTCCGCCCTCTTGTCCCTGTCTTTGGCTCCCACATCAGGGTTCTAACGTGATGGATCGGCGTGACCTTTGGACTGTCCGTCACAAAGACATACTGGGAGCAAACAGCATAAACCAGCCTTCCCTGAGCTGATACCTTCCAGGTGTGTTTGACTACGACATCTATCATCCCCGACAGTTGCAACCCATGCCTGCTAAGGAAGAGAGGAGATGGGAGTAGGACACATTCCAAGGGAACCAGCCCTGAGGAAGTCCACCCTCGATCTCACTAGACGGAAATACAGACTGGATTCCATGTCACATTCCCCACCAAAATCACCAAGGAACCTTCCCCACCCGGTCTGTTTACTTCTTCCGCTTCTGGCCTTTCAAACCAGGTCCAAGATTGCAGGGCAGAAGCGCATCCCCAAGGCTTTCCTTTTTCCCAGTAAGTGGATGATGGCATGGCGGCTAACCTTCTGCTGATGACTAATATCCAGCGCATCCCTGAGAAATACAACTCAGGTGGCTGGAGGCAAAAGGTAATATTATTTGATTCCAGCCTAATCATACTACTTTGAAGTTGCCGGAGAAGTACTTTGGAAGGAAGTACACAATTAAGCTTCAAAAAAGAGACAAGATGTTTATTATTCACGCATTAATCATACTTCCTATTTATATTTCAGGATCCATTTGCACGCCACTAAAACACTGCATTGCAGCAACCGTTTGCTATAGCAATGCTTTGCAGCATCTTCGAGTCGGAAGACGTTAGGAAAAGCACACCTGGTTCAAGGGCCCCTGTGTCGCTGTCGAGTTGCAGGACCCGAACCGGATGCCATCGGCTGAATCGATCTCGAAGGTGTCAAGGGAGTCGTATCCCACCCCCACCCCAGGAACGCCAGACAGAAAATGGCTAATTTTGCACATGGGGTGTGTGTGGCAAAAATGTTCCCTGCAACCCATGAATGAACTGCAGAGCTCTTTCCTGGGATCAGCCACACGAGATCACTCAGTTAATCACATTAGATTTCTCTAATGATGGTTTGGAAGGGCTTGATAGTTTTGTGTGTGGTTTTTTTTTTTTTTTGGAACCCCACGTTTGCAAAAGAGAGCGACGTAAAAGATCTGAGCAGAGAACAGAGCTATCGGAGACTGTGACGAAATCTCTGAAAGGGTCACAAAGCAGCCTTCTCTGCCATGGCCAAAATCCCGTCGCTTCGCACAGGAACTCACACGAGAAGAGGCTGACGGAATCAATGGGGACAGAGCAAGACCACTCCTCTGTGAAGTTAACTGCTGCTTTATAATTAGAGCGGGCCCCTTTGAATCAATGGAAATTAGGGAGGAGGGGAGCCACTAAAGCCCTACTGGCAATTTTATATATATTTTAATTGTATTTTAATTGTACATATATTTATTGTATTTTAAATGCTGTAAGCCGCCCAGAGACCTTTGGGTAGTGTGGGCGGCATATTAAATAAATAAATAAATAAATAAATAAATAAATAAATAAATAAATAAATAAATAAATAAATACATACATACATACATACATACATACATACATACATACATACATACATACATACATACATACATACACTGGGCCGACTCTAAGACCATCTACGATGCTAAGCAACTCAATTTTGGCCACAGTCTCTTCCTTCCTCTGCCAGGTCATTCTGATATGAAGGAACAGTGTGTGAAACCCGGGGCGAGAGTAAAGAGGCTCTCGCCAGAGTGCCGTCCGTTCCATGTGTGGAGAGGGAGGTACAGACCACACAGACAGACCTGCCAAAAGAGACAATTCAAAAGGGAACTGATACCCGGGATTTGCAGGAACAAATGCACGGGATAACCGTTGCTGTTCAAACCCCGGCAGAGTTGGCGGGAATACAAAAGACCAGGAAGGTTGGAGATTGAGGCAGGTTTGGTGGAAATAAAAAGGAGGGAAGATCCGATACCTGGGGGTTGGGAGATGGTTTGCGTACAAGACCCATGTTCTGGGAAAGGGGAGCATGTGTGGATACTGAGAGAGAAGGCTGACTATTGCAGAAAGAGGGGGATCCCTCAAAGGCCTTCGTAGTGGGGTGAATCGGAAGCAAGAGAGTGGAGAAGGAGGTTGCAGGAGGAAAAGGAAAGGAGAGAGAAAGAAGAGAATGGAGAGTGAAGGAGGCGGGGAGGAGGGATTTTCTACAGGACCCTGGAACCCCTTTCGAGAGACCTGAGATGACCATCTGGGCGAGGAGGAAACCACCCCACTCCTGGATTCGAGAGCCGATGAACTGCTGAGGGAACATGAGGTTCCCCTCTGGACTGGACCCTGGGGTAATACTGAGGACTCTAAACTGTTTGAAAATGACGAATGGGCACCCCCATCCGACCCGTTGGTGATGGGAGAGAAATTATGGAATAATGTACTTGATAAGGACTTTTTGTTGAACACCCCAATAAACCTAACCCCTAGTTTGAAACTGAAGATGACTCGTGATTTTGTTGTGGAGACTGTTAATCCCAAGATTGAACCCTCACACAGTGTCGTGTCTAAAGTGGTTCGAGCTGAAGATGCCAATTAGTTCCAGATCCTTTTTCTAGTACATGCATTAGGACAGTGGGAAATGACGGCATTTACACCTTCGAGATCAATTCAGCTGATGGCGTAAAAGTTCTTTTTGGGTGACCCCGCTGCTCCCCGACTGCCATTCCCAAAAGCCTTCGCCACCAGCTATGTGGGCCAAAGATTTCTGCGAGTTGCAGTCAAAGAACGTCGGGGTGGCCCAAGGCTGGGATCCACTGCGTTAGGATGATGTTTGCCGACCTCCTGTATCTTAAAACGACACCCATCACTCTGTTAAAAAAACAATCGAATCCCCCTGTGTCAGAAACAAAAGTCCCACTTTTTCTAAGAAAGACATTTCTGCCCCTACAGACATGTTCCTACGGCATTTCTCCGCCGGGGGGGGGGGTTTGGGAGGAAGCCATAAAAGCACCACGGAGGTTGGCATCCTGTTTAGCCACAGGATTTGTGCAAGTGGGTGTCGCTTTCTTCTCCCTGATGCCAGGAGCTATCCAGTCCTCCACACGCAGCTAGACATCTGTGGCAACTGCAGAGAGGAGATGATAGCCTCAGGCACAAGAGCTGGACCACAAACTCAGCCGAACTGGGCAGAAGTCCTGCTCCAGCAGAGGTCAACGGAGGAGCCTGGCCTAAGCATCCAAAGCTACGACCAGCATGCTGAAGGGTTGCAGAAGGACAATCCATGCCAAACAGGCCAGAAAGAGAGAGATTCCGGGTAGGTAAAGACCGGAAGGGATTGTGAAGAGCTCCAGAAGGAACTCTTCAAACTGGGAGAATGGGCAGAAAAATGGCAAAGGGATTTCAGTCTAAGAAAATGTAAAGTAATGTCCACCGGGGCAAAAAAAAAAAAAAAATCAAAACTTTGGTTATCAGCTGATGGGTTCTGAGCTGACCGTGATGGATCAGGAAAGATCTCGGTGGACAGCTCGATGAAAGTGTCAACCCAGTGAAGAAGGCCAATTCCATGCTAGGGATCATTTAAAAGGGGAATGAAAATGAAGAAGCCAACGTTATAATGCCATTGTACAAAACACTGGTAAGTCCACACCTGGAGTGTTGTATACAGTTCTGGTCGCCCCACCTAAAAAAAAAGACATTGTGGAACTGGAAAAGGTGCAGAAGAGAGTGACTCAAAGGATGACCAGGCTGGGGAAAGGCGACAGCATTTGGGGCTCTTGAGTCTAGAGAAAAGGTGCCTGGGGGGGGGGGGACGTGATGGAGACATCTAAAATTATGCAAGGGATGAAAAAAGTAGATAGAGTGAAGCTCTTTTCCCTCTCAGACGATACCAGAACCAGGGGACATCCACTCCAATGGAGTGTTGAGACAGTGAGAACAGGCCACAGAAAATATTTCTTGACCCAGCTTGTGGTTAGGTCTGTGGAACTCCTTGCCACAGTATGGGGGGGTGGCATCTGGCGTAGATGCCTTGAAAAGGGGATTGGAGAGATTCCTGGAGGAAACGTCCATCACAGGGGACAAGCCATGATGGGGATGAAGTATAATCTCTGGGCTTCGAAGGAAGGGACCTCCAAAGGCCAGATGCAGGGGAGGGGGGGATCAGGAGACAGGGATCTCGTGATCTCTCCTGGACTCCCAGAGGCATCGATCCTGAGCGGGGCAGTTGAGGATCGGGACCTTTTGGAGATGGCTCATTCATAGGGTCACCCTAAGGCGGACTCGCAACGCATAAGAGCAGCAGCAGCAGCAGCAACAACAACAACAAGCTTCATCTCTAAGGGAAACTGTGGGTCTTGACACCTCCGCCTGTTATTCTATACTGGCCTTAGTTTTCAACGGCATTCAACAGAAATGCTGAGACCCAGTGCGGTGTAATGGATAGAGTGATGGACTAGAACAGAATTCGAATCCCTTGCCAGCCACGGAAGCTCCCTGGGGGAGTGGAGCCAGTCAAAAACAATCCTTAGAAGGCCCTTATAACAACTTCCCTTGAAAGTCCTCTCAGGGTTGCTAGAAGTTGGTCCTGACCTGATGGATGCCTTCCTCCCCTCCCTTCAAGACACCCCCCCCCCCCCGATCGATGCATAAAGGCATAAAACGGCAAAGGGGTGGCTTTCCCTCATACTGCCTGCCCGGGGCTTAAAGGCAAGAATGCTCCCAGCCCATGCCCTGAGCTTACTCCCTGGAAGACCAAAGAAAGCTGACACTCCACCATTAGCTGACTAATCTGAAGCCCTGGGTGCATTTAAAAAAAAAAACATTTATTTGTACTTGCAGCCTTTTGTCTGTGTATGAAAGACCTTCAGAATTATTTATCTCCACCAGAATCTCTCAAGGCTGGCAAGCGTGCTAGGAGGAGAGACGCCAGAATTAATGGCGTCTCCTCTGTTCTCTCGTATCAGGGCACTGGGCGTGCATTTCTACTAACACACACCAACCCTTTTTTAATTCCTTTTTCCTTCTCTTACATAGTACTTTCCTCTCTTTTCCCCTCTCCCCCTCTGCCAGTGAATGAAGGGATTCAGTTCTTGGGGCGGGGAGTTCCCCTGCTTAGAACCCAGGTCTAAGCTGATTAACTGGCTGGATTGCTCAGCAGTTCAGATCCGCTGGCCGCAGAGCCAGAGGCTTGGGGTTCGATTCCCCACAACAGTTTCACTTCCTCCTGGTCTGAGTAGAAGCACAAAAGCCTGGGGTGTGAGGGATAATCCCACTTCTGCAGTCCTTCTCCGCCCATTGTCATGGGCCATTAACGGTCATTAAAATTGGTAGTTCTGGTGTAAAAGTAAAGGTTCCCCTTGACATTTAGTCCAGTCGTGTCCAACTCTAGGGCGCAGTGCTCATCCCCATTTCCAAGCCATAGAGCCAGCGTTTGTCAGAATAGAGTTTGGTCACGTGGCCAGCGCGACTAGACACGGAACACCGTGTATTTCTGGTGTATGTGGTCCTAATTTTTCTGGGGAGGGATGAAAGGGCAGCATGATAAATAGGAGACAGATTGTATCTAAGGCCTGTTGAGTGAGGGATTTTCTATATGTACATGTATGGCCACCCGGACCCCTCTCTCAAACCACCTATCTTCTCAGTCCAAAATGAGTACATCTGGATCATCAAATGAGTGTCCTTTGTCCTTCAAATGAAGAAATGCTGCGGATTGTGGCCCCTGAGCCATGGCTCCTCCTGTCCTGGGGCATTCTCCTGTTTAGTTAGGCTCTTTGGTTTCTCCAACGTAGAGCGCCAAACACTCCTCTTTGCATTTGACCGCATACACTCTATTGCTCCTGTTGTGTTTTGGTGTCCGGTCTGAAGAAGCTCCTTGGATGAGGAGCAAAACGTTTCAACCTAACAAGAAAGAAGTCCGGTTGCCAGGACTCAACTTCCAGGTAACCTCACCTGGAGGACTGAGAATCTTTACAGATCATCTGTTGCTCAGGTTTAGGGCTGCCGCTCACGCCCAGTGACTTTCTGAGTCCTAGCATGGATTTGAACCCCAGTCTCCTCCCTTTACTTCACACCAACTCTTGCAGTGCACAACTGAGAAGACACTGCAGTGACCAGTCAGTCATTCTTGGAGATGGTGGGGAGCTGTAAATATTGGAACATAAAATAATCATAGAATTGTTGATATGCATTTGCTTGGTTTTGTGGTGCTGTGAGACCTCTCTTAATTTGATGCATTTTGGGGCCTCACCGTGTCTTAATCCAAACCCAGTCCAGAGTCTGGAGATGTTTCATGCAAAGTTGACCTGCCATGTTGGACATTCGGACCACTCAACACTCCTCACTCCAGTTTGTTCCACAGATGGACAGGTGAGATCTCCCAATCACGCCAACTACCCAGGATGCACACCTAATCCTTGAGTGCTTGACCAGGTGAAAACAAGGGGGGGGTACTGGGAGGGAACACAAACTGGATTCCCCTGGGCTTGTAAGGAAAACAACACTTTGGGAAACGAGCCACATACACTCACGCACATATGCACACATAAAATCCAAGCACTTCCCCGATCACGATTGAACGGAAAATAAAATCAGCTACGCCTGTTCTTAAAAACTTGCAGAAGACCAAAATAGTCTAACACTCTGCATCCTTTATGGAAATGGATCTTGCTACTATGAAGTCCCATTTCATTTCCATTTAAAAACGATAAGATGAAAATGGTTAGCAGAATGAAAATTATTTTAAGAAGCCAACAGCATACAGACTGCATGAACAGAGTAGAGTATCAATCCAAACTCTACAAACGAAGCCAAGCGCCTGAAAATTTATAGGATGACTTCTTTCCCTTTTTTGTTTGTTTGTTTTTAAAAAGGACATGTTGCACACACACACAATCGCACAGGGCAGAACTAAGCTCCTGGCTGGCAGACAGAGACGCCAACCGCCTTCTCTTTGGTAAGATAAGGCCAACCAAGTTCCAAGCTTCACTTTCTGCCAGATTGTTTCCAGTCCCCATTTGTTTAGAATTCCTTAAGCCTTTTCGAGCAGCGCGTAATTAAAGGTCTTATCTTCCTCCTTTCTCTGCCAAAAGTCACAACCAACTTCAGGCAAGTTAAAACTCCTTTGGACTTAACTCAAGCTTTCAGATCGATGAGTCACTCACCGGATCAGCTCTGGCCAGCTTCTCCCCCTCTCTCCACCAATGAGTCAGAGGACGAGAGCAATAAGATAAAGAGAATTTCTATATATTTTTTTTATTTGCAGCTAGAATTAAAGCCTCTATTATGAGCTGCTGTTCAGATCCTGTCTCTTCCACCGTCCTCCCTTCCCTATGGAATTTTGCATTCCGGCAGCTAGAAGGGAAAGAGTCTCTCTCAGGAACAAAAGAGCTCCAAGAGGGCCCAATGATGATGATTCGGTGCCATACTGACAGCTGTCCTCCCACGCCAGGAACGCCCTCTGCCTTATCGCTAAGTCCCCATCCTGGTTTGATAACAATCCGGGAAATGTACTGAAATCCCCTTAATGGCCTTGTGTTCTCGAGAGATAAAAGGAAAACTTCTCGTCAGCCTCTGGCAGGCAGCCTTTGTAAAGGAAGGGGAAGCACACACACCCCAGCCATCAGGGGAGAGGCTCCCAGGCATTGATGCTCCCAGAGGCATCATCAGCCTTCGGAAACAGCCCTTGAATTGGCACTTCCCACACGGTGGGGAACTGGACGTTCCATCCATCATTAAAATCAATGCACCACGACGAGACGGGTCAAAGTGAGATTCTTCATCTCCATGAAGAGCTTCCGGACAACAGTTTAACACCTCACAGAATCATAGAATGGAGAGGTTGGAAGGGGCCCATGAGACCATCCAGGCCAGCCCCCTGCTCGATGGAGGAATCCAAATCAAAGGATATCTACCAGGTGGTGGTCTAGGTTTTTCTTGGATGCCTCCAGTGCTGGAGCGCTCACCACCTCCCCTGGAGGTCATTGGTTCTTTCTCTGTACTGCTCTAACGGTTAGGATGCTTTTCCCCGACATTCATCCGATATCTGGCTTCCTTTAACTTGAGCCCATTATTGTGTGTCCTGCACTCTGGGATGATCAAGAACATATCTTGCCCCTCTTCTGGATGACAACCTTTCAAATATTCCTCTCTCCCCTCAGCCATATTTTCTCAAGGCTAAACATGCCCAGTTCTTTCAGCCACTCTTCATAAAGGTTGGTTTCCAGCCCCCTGTTCATCTTTGTCGCCCTCCTCTGAACCTCTGAACTCGTTCCAATTTGTTAGCATCCTTCTTGAAGGGTGGCATCCAGAACTCGCAGGATTTGGAAACTCTGCTTCTGTTGCCTAAAACTGCATTCTTGCCCCGTTCAACCCAGACACCCACCGACAGCTGTGCGAGGCACCACTGTATTCTAAACATCGATACCAGCCCCTCGTACCTGGTATCTGTGCCAAAGCAGAATTATTTCAAATGGTCTAATTCCTTGAACTTTTCATAAAGACCAACCAACTAACTTTGATCTACAGGTTGGACCAGCCAACTGAAGTGGCGGGCGATGGATCAGTTAAAGGCGGCAGAAAGAGGTGGGGGCAGAGATCCATTTTGCTGAAGCAAAACGAAGCAACGAGGGGAATAAAGGTTCAGCACCTTGTTCTGCTTTGGCAAGACAGGATCCCCGTGCTGGGTCACGAACCGAACTACGAACCAGCCGGATTCATCGGCTTTTCTGGTTATTGGCCACCTCTATTGGAAAGCTGTGGGGGGGCGGCTGGGTAGGGGTGGGTAAATCCTGTCAGTAGTAATGACCTCCACTCTTTTGATCCTGTGCCCACGGTGGTTCACTTCCAGATGTACTGGATGACAACTCCCATCATCCACCACCACCAACACAAACATGAAAATGCAGGGACTGGGGAGGCAACCTATAGCCCTACACGTTCAGAGTGCAACCAGGGTGGGAGAGCCTGCTGTCCAGGTACAGTATTTGAACACATATCTTCTGAAACCCCACCCAGTGCCAATTGGACCAGAAATCGGGCTCGGATTTTCTAGCTGTACTTCCACACCCTCAGCATTTCCTCCATGATGCCCTGAGCCTCCTCTGGAGGAGAGAGGAGAAACTGAGCTTCTCCCCTGGAGAAAGGCCAGCAGGCACATATTATTAACAACTTTAACACTCACAACTTGTATTAATAAGACCCCGGGAAGCTGACTACCAAGTGTTCTTAGGGAGCTGTCAGTCTACCTGGTTCCAGATTTACCCTCCTCTCCCTTTTGGGTACACTTTCTAGACACCTGTTGTGCCTGACAGGCCAAAATGGTGCCCCATCGCTGGAGGTTTTCAAGAAAAGATTGGGCACCCATCTGGCCGGGATGGTCTGAGGTCTCCTGCCTTGGGCAGAGGTTGGACTAGAAGACCTCCAAGGTCCCTTCCAACCCTACGACCATTCTATGAAAACAAGTGGAGGGTAATCCACAAGAGTTCAAGCAGAAATAAACGTCTTAGCGTCAAACATGCAATAACACTTTTGATTTCCAGCTTTGGGAGGTGGCTGGATCTGATGGCCCTTGTCATTCCTCCTAGCTTGTCTTCTACGATTCTGTGGTTTGATCATTGCTGCCGAGCAGCCTGAGATGAAACAAACTCAAAGAAGTGGCCCCATAGCTTAAGCTCAAGGCCTGGGGCCCCTGCAGGATGCCAGGAGTGGCAGTGAAAGGGAGGAGTGGGGCGGGCCTGCCCTGTTAAGGTTGGTTCTGCTCTCTGCTTCTTCTCCTAGAATCGTAAGGATTCCCACAGGCCATCCCTGCAGGAACCCACAGCAAACACATTCCGGGCAGAAGACCCTCCAAGATCTGTTTTAAAAGCATCCACCGTAGTGTAATTCCCGGGTGAGCCTCTGCTTGTTCTCCTGCAACGGCCCATCTCTGTCTTCTTTCCCCTTCTGCAAGATTAGCAGCAAATGCAATGTTCCACGAAGGGCTAGTCGCGGCTAATGTTGCATGCTGTAATTTCACCTGCCATTTTAATCCTGACTGTTCCCCATTACGCTTTTCATTTCATTCTTTTACTGCACAGGGGAAATAATAATAATAATACATTGATTTTCCTCTCATTTCTTTTACAAACGGCTTTCCTTTCATAAATCTTCTTCCCTGTTTTTCTGCAGGAATTGAAACAAATCTCTGAATTACCTGCATTCATAAAGAGTGTTATTTCTGATTACGCCCTGCTCCCCACTGCAGTGAAAAGAACTACATTTTCACATGATGAGACTCGGTGGCCCACCAACTCCTCTCAGCTATCAGGAAGCGCTGCCTCCTCTTTAGCTGAAATCTCCTTTCTCGTAAAATTCAACCCATCAATTCTGGTCCTACTCTCTGGAGCTGGAGAAAACAAGCCTGCTATTGTGCATTCAGTCCAGATTACTAAATGATCACACCGGATTTGCCCTGGGTTTATTGAATACGGACACCCCTCTTTGACGTCACCGCCGTGTTGTTCCTTCAAATGTGATGTATTTCGGTCAATGCATGCCTTTCATCATCTGACACAGACAAAGAAAGACTATGGGCAAATCAGCACGGAAACAGACGACGCTCACAACCTAAAGACCGAGACTGGCACTTGCCACATACAAAGCGTGCCCTGCATCGCAGAGGGAGGCAAATCCTTGCTCCTCTCATTCTTGCAGGCCAAACAATAAAGCTGGAGGGGGTGGGAATTCTCCTTGCCGGCTTTTCACCAGTTGTGCAAGTATGCCAAATGCAAGTGGCACCATGTTGCATGGATGATGATAAAAAAAGGTAAAGGTTCCCCTTGACATTTTTAGTCCAGTCGTGTCCGACTCTAGGGGGCATTGCTCATCCCATTTTTCAAGGCGTAAAGCCAGCGCTTGTCCGAAGACAGTTTCCGTGGTCACGTGGCCAGCATGACTAAGGAACACCGTTTTACCTTCCCACTGAGGTTGTACCTAAATATCTACTCGCATTTGCATGCTTTCGAACTGCTAGGTTGGCGAGGAGCTGGGACAAAGCGACGGGAGCTCCCTCTGTCGCGTGGATTCGATCTTATGACTACTGGTCTTCTGACCCTGCAGCACACAAAGGCTTCTGCGGTTTAGCCTGCAGCGCCATCACGTCCCCTGATGGACGATGATGGAAGCCTCTTTTTCAGCTGTCAGCCCCATTCCCTCTGTGTGCCTGGCTGCCCGGCTTCACATGAAGCGGTAAAACTCTTGTTTGCATAAGTTGCATGAACAGGACCAAAATACACCACTTGGTGTCTTGTTCTCACACTGGAGCGAAGACATTCACGGTGCTGGAGATCCATCGATAGGCGAAGCAAAGAGATACAGGTGAGACTGTCTCTCATCCCTAACCCCCAGTTTGGACCTACTAATCCTCCAGAGGGTTCTGGGGACTGTAGACAAAAACATGTGTTTTTCCCCTAAGTTACGGCTCTGGACTTGAGCTACAGTTCCATTCTGCTGTTCCTCTTGAGTCAGAAAGGAACATCGCAATTGACCCCTGTGCCCGGAAGGCTGGCGAACAGCACAGCCCTGGCTGCAAACGGGCACCATCGAGGACGTGGCTCACTCCTGAGGCAAGGGGCTTGCCCCGCGTGCTGCTTCCGGACATCATCAGGGGAATGATTCATGGCTATTATCATCACACACCCGAAGAGAAGCGTGATATGAGAAGACACCTCAAGCAGGCAACTCAGTGGACGGAAGGACAGAACCTTTCCCAGAATTCAACAATCATGTGCTGCCCTCTGGAGGAAGCGGTGGGTTAAAATCTCGGAAAGGAGATTTCCCTGGGGCTCGGCTGGGACCTTTATATCCAGCTGATCCACTCCCCGAGGCCAACACGACCGATGGTCGTTCTGGGAGTCGAACTTCCACGGCAGATGAACAAACAAATCCTGGTTTGTCTCCCCCACTTCTCGTTTATTTCCTGCCTGCCTCATTGGGTCAGCAAGGCTTTCAAGATGGGACAGCTGGGGAAACCACAGCTACAGGTTCTGATGTCAGGGCAGACGGGGGTTACAAGGAGCAAGCGTTTGTAAGCAAACATGAACTGTTGACAAGGTAGATTGTTTAACACTCCCCATCCATGTATGCATGACACTGGAACTACCTGAATCCAAGGGATATGACTTCAGACGCGCTTATGTTAAACTACATTTCCCATTTTAACGACTACTGCCTCATTCTGGATGGATACTTACTTTAGAGGATCTTCACAACCCTGTCTTTAATCTAACCCTCTTAACTAATTTGGTGTCGCTGGCAAACCTGGTCAGCTCACTGCCCATCTCTAACTCTACAAAATTTAGGAACACAGGAAAAAAATATGAGCTCTAACACGGATTCTTGTGGGAGGGGGGCAATTGCACTTCACGAGAGAAGAACTACACGAGAGAAGAACTGAATCGTCAGAGTGCTGTCCTCTGAAGATGCCCATGGCCACAGAGACTGGCGAAACGTTGGGAAGAACAACCTTCAGAACACGGTCAAAGAGCCCGAAAAACCCACAACAGCGAGAAGAACTGCTTAGCTGCTCCTACTTCTTTGCTCTAAATAATTACCACCCCCTAAAACACACCACCCTCCTCCATCACTCCCATCTGTCGGTTATAGAATTGCAGACCTGGAAGGGACCCCAAGGACCATCAAGACCACCCCTGACCAGAGAAGGAAACGGCGGATGCTCTCAAAGAACTTGCTCGTGGTTTGTAAAGTCGCCTTGGGTCCTTTTAAGGAGACCAAGCAAACGACAGAAAAGTTTGTGAGGCAGGACTTATATGAGCAGAAGTCAGAAAGATTCTTCTTCAGCAACCGGTGCTCTTCCGCCCACACTTACCTCTAAGAACATCTCCCAAAGAGCTCCCTGGCTGTCTTTCTAAGTGGTACCGCATTGAGTACTTTGTGTTCTTCTAATATGGAGACTGATTTTGGGGACAAATTGTGTGCTTTTGTTAAATCAGCAGGTCCTGCAGTGACCCTGTCCTTACCCAATTACATGTTAATTTCAGTTTGTCAATAACTGCTAGAATTTCATTTCCTCTTACATCTCTTTGACTCCCTGCTTTGATCTCTCTGCCCCAAGAATGCCAGATCAGACACAGGGACCTGTTCTGGATCTTACACAGAGGGGACCAAGAAATTAATGCAGCTTCTCAACAATTCTCCAGCTTTCCTTTGACATTACAGTGGTGCCTCGCTTGACGATGATAATCCGTTCCATTCAAATCGCTGTTAAGCAAAAATGTCATCAAGCGAAAGTAAAAAACCCATTGAAATGCACCGGTTCAATGTGTTTCAATGGGCGAAATACCTGCTCGTTTTGCGAAGATCCTCCATAAGGCAGCCATTTTCTGATGCCTGTATAGTGAGCAATCAGTCCTGAAAACAGTGGGGAGCCATTTTGCGACCCGCCGATCAGCTGTTTTAAAATCATCGTAATGCGAGGAATCGGTTCCCGAAGCAGGGAACCGATCATGAAGCAGATTTTCCCCATTTAAACATCGTATTGCGAACACAAAAAAAGTCATCGTTAAGCGGATTCGTCATGGAGTGGGATAATCGTCAAGTGGGGCACCACTGTACTTGGCCCACTAGCAGCATCTCAGTCACCCAGCTTCAGATGCTTTTCTGTTTTATTATTGCTCTAAGCATAGATAGAATAGCAAGACTCACTGGAAGGGTTGCCCGTCCGCAGAACCAGTCCAGCCACAGGAACTCTGCTCCCTTTTTACCTCTGTTCACCTGTATTTCCACAAATTCTTATTTCTAAGAACATCAAACTAGCAGTCTGATTTTTATGCATTAAATGTAGTAGTAGAGATGGAACAATTTGTATATGAATATTGCAGACCCACTCCAGCCAGGTGGCGGGATAATGGGTTTCCCTGCTTAGCAGCTGAGTGGCCAGAAGCCAGGAAAGTGGAGAAGCGCCAGCCAGGCTACGTCTGAGGTTACTGTGACAAGCAGGATGCTGGCCGCGTGCGCTATGCTGCAACCTGTAAGTGGATGGGTGGGTTCGGGGACCTGCCACCCGGGTCCGGGATATTTGTAGTCATAAATGAATACAAATATCCCATATCTAAATAGCAGCAATATTACCTGGAGCACAGAAAAATTTCATGAAAATGAGGAGCTAGGTCATTACCGAGCTAGTCTTCCAGGTCATGCAATAACCTGAGTTACGGAAACCAAATTAATCCAAATTAAAACGACACAATCTCCCACTCACGGTACTCACCGAACAGCTTCTGCCACATTGTTGGACGTGTGGCCCGACAAAGCATCGTGTAAGTTTCGGATAAAGTAATCTCTGTATTCTTCGGAAAGTGCCATGAATGTCCCACCCATCACAATGAATTCGACCTTGTCCACGCTGTGACCCAGCTGTTTCAACTGGAAAAAAAATAAATATAAGAAGATTGGCAAATGAGGAGGTTACGTCTGCAACTTCCAGAACACGGGGCTGGGGGGGGAATGCCGTGCCCAGGGTCTTGCTGGAAACATGGAGCACAAACAAAAACGGGACCAGCTCTCTGCTGTGCGTGCTCAGAGAGGCCATGGTTGCAAGAAGGGAATGGTGATTGGTCCCTGAATCCATACGTGAGACAGATAGAAAGCAAAATGCGAAAAACTACTTGCATGGTTCTCTTTCCACATCTGACATTTCAGACTGGGATTTTGGACGAGAGGGCAAAAGGTGGTTTGTGAGAAGGAAAAAAAAAGGAGATGAAGGGGGGGGAGGAAGAGGAGGAGAAAAGGGAGAAAACCCTTGAGGCTGACAGGGAGATCCAGCATGAATCTTGAAGTCAGGCGAGTCCCTTTGCACCCTTCACAAAGTGCAACCTCTCAGGGCCTCCACTTTAAAACAGGCTTGTTTTAAATCCATGCAGTTTTGGAGAAGAGGACAAGAGAAGAAGAAGGAGGAGGAGGAGGAAAAGAAGAAAGAGAAAGAATATGGCAAGAGGTCCCGTACATGGTGGTGGGGAACACAGTTATTGTCCTTGAGTTTATATGCTATATGTATATGAATAAATAAAACAGGCTTGTTAACATTTTTAATTTTCATTTGCGGTTCGATTTGAAGACTGGTGGTTTGTTTGTTCGTTTGTACATACATTCATCCACCCATCCATCTCTCTTTCCCCATCCGTCCGTCCGTCCGTCCGTCCGTCCGTCCGTCCACCCATCCACCCATCCATCCATCGACTAACCCATCCATCCATCCATCCATCCATCCATCCATCCATCCATCCATCCATCCATCCATCCATCCATCCATCCATCCATCCATCCATCCATCGACTAACCCATCCATCCATCCATCCATCCATCCATCCATCCATCCATCCATCCATCCATCCATCCATCCATCCATCCATCGACTAACCCATCCATCCATCCATCCATCCATCCATCCATCCATCCATCCATCCATCCATCCATCCATCCATCCATCCATCCATCCATCGACTAACCCATCCATCCATCGACTAACCCATCCATCCATCCATCCATCCATCCATCCATCCATCCATCCATCCATCCATCCATCCATCGACTAACCCATCCATCCATCCATCCATCCATCCATCCATCCATCCATCCATCCATCCATCCATCCACCCACCCACCCACCCACCCACCCATCCATCCAATCTGGATACAAAAGCCACTCTGGGTGGTTCTTGAGTCTTCTGCTTGTTCTTCTGAACAACCTTTCTGAGAGGAGCCTCCACATTACAGGAAAATGAGCGCCCCACGCCCCTCAGACTGGCACATGCATGTGTCTTCATGAACAACTCTTCTTCAGCTCCCCTGCCCTGAAGATTAAAATATTAAATAAAAAGTGGGGAAAAAACCCCACAAACCAAAACCATCCTTCCATCACAGTTCAATCCTCACCTGTTCCACCCGGTGTCTGGTCTGAAGAAAAGGATCGTATCTGGCGCGAATGGCCCTCATTGAAGTTGGCTGCAGGATGGAAGAAGAAATAAATGTAAATAAATAAATAAGAAGGCATTTGGAGTAAAAGCTCTCCCTCTATTTACAAGAGGCTGGAAAAAAAATTCCTGTTTTTTAACTACAACTCCCAGAATCCTGCCTACTAGAAACAAACAAGGCAGATGAAGGCTCTCAACAGTGTACGACCATCATGCTGTAAACTACCAAGGCTGGAAAATAACAACGGAAGAAGACTAGAAACATACAATCCAAACAGATTATAAATAAGAAAAAAAATTAAAAACAAGAAGTATTAGGTGGTGAATTAATTTCTGCATAAAAGCTGGCCACATTCCCCCCCCCCCGTGAACCACTTTTACAGACAGCATCCAAATAAGATTTGAGCGCCACTGTAACTAAGCCTCCAGTTATTTAGAGAACCTGCTTATAAAATGTTCATCATTGTGCAGGCGTTTAGAAGAGGCGTTGTGCTTTGGAGCCAGTGGATAAATGGTCTTCCCCAATGAGGAGTCGAGAGACGTTTTAAGCAGTACCTCGTATCCGGTGTAAGACTGGGTTGAATACTCAAAGTCGGAATCAGGACCTCCTGGACAGTATCTGTGTTGCCAAGAGAGAGAGAGAGATAGAAAAGTCACAAAAAGCACGAAAGACGCCCAAAGAACCTCCTTCAGCTTGAGGGCCACGTTCAGTTTCGGAGCAGGTCCTGGCAGAGGCACTCCGCCAACAAGAAGGACCAAAGGCAAAAATCACCCTGTGTAGGTTTCAACAGAAAGCACTTCCTGCTGGAGGAAAGAGGAACCTTCTCATCTTTCAGAATGGAAGGGGGGAAAATCGTACCAAGGCTGGACGACCGTCTGAGGAGGGTACCATGGGGGAAGAGAGGGGTGTGCGGCTCTCTGGAGAATCCCGGGGGCAGGACAAGGGTCTCAGGAGGGGGGGGAGACCTTGACCCTAGTTAAAGGGATGTCTCTATTCTGAAGTCGGAGGGCGAAGTCCGTGGGAAGGGGATATTAAAAGACACCCTTCTGGCATGCCCCTGTGCTCATCATACTTACACACAAATGTTTCCGGTGAAGTTTATGTGGGGACACCTGTGGGGTTTGCACATGACAGCCACAACCGCAATCTGGAAAAGGAAGCATTGCAGAGATGGGATCCCATGTCCCGGGCACCAAAAAACCACACAGAACCACAGTTTTTAGAGCAGCATAGGGCCCGTTCCGGCACCCCAAATGTTTTCTCCAGATGCTGAATCACGCCTGGACCCCCCAAGGTCTTCCCATTGCCTCTGGAATGAATGTCATCTGAGATTTTCCTAGGCCTATTTTAGAGGGACAGACAAAGGAAGGGACTTTCACCCTGTTCAGAAGGCCGACCGCTACGCGGTGTCCACCTGGCCTGAGTTTCTTAAAAGGAAAAAATGAATGAACGAAAAAAGAAAGAAAAACTACAGTGATTAATCTCTTTCAGCCTGGAAACTAGCTTATATTTACAACCTCCTCTCCAATCCCAGAAAGGGACGTGGTGGCGCTGTGGGCTAAACCGCAGAAGCCTATGCTGCAGGGTCAGAAGACCAAGCAGTCATAAGATCGAATCCACGCGACGGAGTGAGCGCCCGTCGCTTGTCCCAGCTCCCGCCAACCTAGCGATTTGAAAGCATGCAAATGCGAGTAAATTAATAGGGACCACCTCGGTGGGAAGGTAACAGCGTTCCGTGTCTAAGTCGCACTGGCCATGTGACGGAAGATTGTCTTCGGACAAAAATGCTGGCTCTATGGCTTGGAAACGGGGATGAGCACCGCGCCCTAGAGTCGAACACGACTGGACAAAAATTGTCAAGGGTAACCTTTACCTTTACCTCCAATCCCAGAGGAGCTAGGCAGGACAAGCTCTCCTTCACGGACAGCTATTTATCCGAGACAAACTCTCTCCATTTATTATTTATTTACTGCAAGTATTTTTCCTTCCCCCTTTCGCCTTAAAAGGTCAACCGTCATGGAGGCTGCGACCGCAACAGTATGGAACCTTCCTACAGTCAGAGAACGACGCTCGGCTTTGGGCACAAACTTCCACACAGGTCCCTGCTCTGACCCGCAACTCAGCAAGGCTGCGGAGGGACTCCACACAGCTGGAGAGGCAAGACTTTACATCCAGGAAATACCCGGGAGCAGCACGGAGTTGGGCGGCAGACTTCCCGGTTTTACAATCCTGTTTCGGGAGGTGGAGGACCCTTGAACTCTGCAAGCATGCCAGTGCTATAGCACTGGAGGAAAGTGCCAAGGAATGAAAAAGCCAGTGGGGAAAGTTCAGTGAAAAAGGGAGCTTTCCAATTGTCACAAGCGTAAAGCAAGCCGCAACAGAAACGATGGTGCTGGTTGGGAAAGCATGTCAGTTGTCTTAGATATAACACAGCGCCTGGAAAACCCAAAGTCCTCCGGGAAGCAGAAGAGAAGCAATTGTTGCTTCCATTATAAAGGCAATGTCACCTGCACAATTAAGAAGAGCACTTCTGCAGAAGAACAGAAGGCCTCTTTCACTGGAAGTTTTTTATCAGAGGTCAGCCTATCGGGGGGGGGGGGGGGGTCTTTATTCATGGATGTCCTGCACTGTCTGGGAGCTGGATTCAGCTCTCTTCCAGCCCTTTAGTTCTATGGCTCTATGACGCTCATTGACACCAGCTCAGAACATGGATGGATTTAGCCCAGGACTGTCTCGTCCTTTTCCACAAGAAGCAGGAACCTGGGACTTGGAGGGAGGGAGGGAGGGAGGACCTACCCCACTTGCAGTACGGATGGGCTTTGCCTTCAGTTTGGGGACCAGGACTCGGCGATACTGGGGAGGCACTGCAGCAATGATGTCCACCAGGCGGGGCTGGGCAGAAAGCCCATATTTAGCAGCTGTTTTTGTCTTGAGCCTGAAAGAGAAACCAGGGCCATTCAGCTGAAGCCTGTACAGGCAGGGATGGGGAGCTGTGGCCTTCTCAACATTGCCGGACTCCAATTCCCATGGTCCCTTACCACCGGCCAAAAAAGCTTCAGCAGATGGGATCTCCAGTTCAACAGCATCCAGGGAACCCTAACCCCCAACCCAATTCAGTTATACGTTGTTGTTGTTTAGTCGTTCAGTCGTGTCCGACTCTTCTCCATGACCCCATGGACCAGAGCACGCCAGGCCCTCCTGTCTTCCACGGCCTCCCAGAGTTGGGTCAAAGTCAGGTTGGTCGCTTCGATGACCCGGTCCATCCATCGCATCCTCTGTAATCCCCTTCTCCTCTTGCCTTCACACTTTCCCAAGCAATACATATCCTTCCCGAATTGTGACTGGACTGGGCTAAGTTAAATGTAAGAACTCACAGACATTGGCAAGTTCCTACATTTAGATGCAAATTCATACAAACTGCAATATCTGCAGCTTCAAATGCCGCGCATCTGAGAGACATCCCAGACCAAGTATAACTGGGTTGGAAGGGGAGGAGTTGTCTCATCACTGGATGCCATCCGTTCAATGCTAATATTTCAACTGCAACTTGTTCACACTGACCAGTGTATATTATTTCAGAAAGACACTCACACTTTAATCTGTGCAGCTTTGCATACCGTATTTTTCCATGTATAAGACGTCCCATGTATAAGACTAACCCAAATTTTCTTTCTTTGCTAGACAGTGGAGGGGGAAAGCAATTCCTGCTTTCCCCCTAAATTTTCATTGCAAAAATCAGCTTTCCACCTCCACATTTTGCAAAGAAAATGGAGGGGGGAAAGCAATTTCTGCTTCCCCCTACATTTTCATTGCAAACGGTTTGCAATGAAAATGTAGGGGGGAAGCAGGAATCACTTTCTCTCTCCATTTTCTTTGCAAAACGTGGAGGGGGAAAGCAGGGATCAGAGCGCTTTGATCCCCCCCCCCAGTTCTGAGTATAAAAGGACACTCAATTTTTCCTGTAATTATTTTAGGAAAAAGTGTTGTTTTGTACACGGAAAAATATGGTACTTCCCTGGAACTGCTTTTGCACTAAATCTCAGCCTTTGCTTCCTTCAAATACACCACTAGGCCTCGAGGCTGCATAAATGGATGATGTTATTGGAGGACATGGGAGTTATGGGGGGAAAGTTCACATGCTCAGGCTTTATGTGGCAGGTTAGGCCACAGAGTTTGCTGAAAGATGGCATTCAGAGAAGGCAGGTCGCTATGTCTCATAACGTGACAAGCAGAATGTAACCAGGCTGAGCCCTGAAACCTCTCTTTCTAAGGCGAAGGAGCAACTGCTGTGTTTGAGGGCAGGGAGAAGTCCCAGTCTGAATGTGATCACTCCCATATATGAGATATCAAACCAGCAAGGCTTTAAAAAGACAGAAATGTCTTTTTGTTCCACTGTCCCATGTGTTGGGAACTAGGAATGTGTCTACGCTGGTTTGTCGCCACTCCCACAAACCCATTGGCCGAGTCAACAGAAGATGCCTGAAAGACACCTCTGGAGTCTCCATCTTTGTAGTCTATTCTCCACCAATTAATTTAATTAAACTGTAAATTAAACTAGCTGGATAGCTCAGTGGTTTAGGAATCTGGCTGCAGAGCAGAGGTCGGGAGTTTAAAATCCTTGCTGGGCTTCCTGGGAGAAGAGCCAGCCTGGGTGGCCTTGGGCAAGCTGCATAATAGTCCCAGGACATGGGAAACCACTTCTGCCAACTCTCCACCTAGGAAACCCTGAAAAGGATGGCCCTAAGGGTTGTCAGAATTGATTTAACCACATTGTTTTCTTTAACTGTAGATTAATGATATGGTGTTTAATCAATTAATTGTGCTTGATGGGCTGAAATGCAAGCCTCTCACCCAATCCACGTTTCTTGAATATAACTGCACCTTTAAGTCCAGAGATGAAATCTGCTGGCTTGACCAGATTTCTCTGTCCTGGAGGGACACAGATTTATATTTCTGGACTGCAACCCCCAGACAATTCAGGGAGTTGTAATTTAAAAAACCCACAATTCTGCACACTTGTAGCGTATGAACTCTTTGCCTGTGTGACTGGTTGTGTTTCTTCTTAAATAAAAGCAGATTCCTCAACTGCATGGGCAGCCAAGGTCCACAGGCCAGAAAGACATACAGGTATATCACAAACCCAACAGTAGGGCTTATGATTAATATTGCTCTAGAAACCGACATTTACGTTGACAGAGTTAATGATCCATTCTCCCAAAACATCCACTGAAATCGGCGGAGGTAAATGGGCTCATATTTCATGCTTGCAGGTGCGGCTGTTATATTCAAGACGTGACACAACTTCCTAGAAATCCACGCCTCCTGTGATTGATACTAGAGGTCTTTTAAAGCAGACATCAGAGACGGAGGACACAGAGTGTAAACAGGACTGATGGAAGGGGGAGAAGTGTTGAAGATGACAGCTGACATCACTTACTTGTTTAAGTTTACATCTTTGCCCTGGTCATGTGCCTCGATCAGTTGTCTGATGACATCCGCTATGGTCATCATCATCAGCTCTGCTTTGCTCAGCTCTCCTGCAACACAAATAAAAGATGGACGGCAGTGGGTCTACAAAGTAATTACTCTCATTTATTTTATTTATTTATTTAATTGGATTTCTGCCCCACCCATCTAAGACCAAAGGTCTACTCTGGGTGGCATTACAAATTTAAAAACAGTTAAACCAATAAACATACACTATAAATCCAAGATGGTAAGATGTGAAATTTAAGATACAGCAGGAGGGAAAGCCTGCCCCAATAGCCAGGTTTTAAGTTTATTCCTGAAGACACCCAGAGAGGGAGCCAGGCGGATCTCCAGGTGGGCAAGTTGTTCCAGAGGCGAGGGGCCACTGCCGAGAAGGCCCGGTTCCTCGTTCTTTCCCTCCAGGCATTAGACCCCTCAGCCACCCAGCCTGGCTGGAATGAGTGACTCTGGCAGAACTAGGTGGGAGAAGGCGCTCTACCAGCTATCGAGGTCCTAAACCGTTTGGGGCTTTATATGTCATTGTAAGAACCTTCTGTCCACCACATTTTGTACCATCTGAAGTTTCTGCGTCAATCTCAAAGGCAGCCCCACGTAGAGCGCATTGCAGTAGTCTAATCTTGAGACTATGAGCACATGGACCAAAGTGGTGATCGCCCCCACATCAAGATAGGGACGCATCCTGCAAATAAACCATGCATTCTGAGCTCACAAGCTGCCGTGTAAAGGCACGATCATCTTCCTTTTTGCCAGAAAACCATCCGAACACGGCTTCTTTCTTACCCAGCCCTCCTGTATATGGCTTCCTCCTTGTTTGGGACATATGTCAAAAGGGAAAAATCCCCCCCCCCCGCAGCCCACTTGGTTCAACCTCGCAAAAAGTGATCACCCCCTGGGGCCAAATAAACACCACAGTCTGACACCACAAAGAGGGAAGGACTCTGTCCAAGGGGGAAAACAAACTACCCTGCAAGGCAGCTGCCCCACCACCTCAATCTTCTCCTCCCAACGCAGGTGAGAGGGGACTGAGCTTTGACGGGACTTCCTTGAGACCTTGTAGGGAAATGGGACCTCCTGACAGCCAGCCTTTGCCCCTTGAGTAACAAGCAGAGATTAGAAAACGGAAGCCATGGTCTCAGGAGCAAGCAACATTTAGGATCTGATTCCTCAAGGCAGATATTTTTAAAAAGCCAACACAATCTTTCCTGTAATGAAATGTTTACATTTTATTAACAAAAGAAAATGCAAGAAGATACAGAAATCAAATCAGAAAAACAAACCAACCTCAGTTTGGGAATAAAATAGAGTAAGAAAGGTGACCGCACCAAGCGGCATACTCAAAGAAGCCCAGAGCCCCCTCAGTAAGGAGCAGTCCAGTATCCAGAGCATGTCAAGAGTGCAAACTCCCCAGGCCACCTGAGAGAGTCACACACTGCATTCTGAATGGGGGGGGAGCCCCCCCCGAGGGGTCTCCCACGCTCTGAAAGCCTGGCGATGGGGACAGAGAACTCCTCCACTGATCGATCGGAGTCTCCGTCCGGCCCTCCTGAACAGGCGGGGAGGAGACCGCTCCCCTCAGCCCTAACTGCTTGTGCTATGGCATGTCTCAGGAGAAGAGTCCTGCCATCTCTTCCGAGTTCATCATTTCCAGAGGAACGTTTACTCGGCTGGGCTTGAGTGGATTTATGTTTGCAAACCAGCCACGTGGCGGGCACAGATGCTCACGAAGCCCCTCAGGATGGCAAGGGCTGCAGGACCACAGAGGTCGGGGGGGCGCTCTCTGTGACCAGTGGGGAGACCTCCCACCACCGGGCACCCTTGCAGTCTTCAGAGTTGGGTCTCTGAACCCCCCGGCGGATGATGGCAGGGGGGGTCCTCCTGTCCTTCTTCACCAGCCTGAGGTCAGGCCGTCTGGCGCTATGGCTGGGACACCACAGAGCAAAGGGGGGGGAGGGTCCCCCCAACCTTGGGCCTCCAGATGTTCTTGGACTGTGTGTGTTTAGTCGTTTAGTCGTGTCCGACTCTTCGTGACCCCATGGACCAGAGCACGCCAGGCCCTCCTGTCTTCTACTGCCTCCCGGAGGCAGTAGAAAATCCTGGCCAGCAGAGATGGGAGTTGTAGTCCAAGAACATCTGGAGGCCCACGGTTCTTGGACTACAGCTCCCATAAATCCTGGCCAGCAGAGATGGGAGTTGTAGTCCAAGAACATCTGGAGGCCCACGGTCAGAACAGCAACAGAGATTCCTGTGGTGGTCCTTGTTGCAGGTTGTCAAGTCGCCTTTGACTCTCTCACCCACCCCACCCACCCGCAGGCAGGACAAGGAAGGGGTAAGGGGGAAGGGGGGGAGAGAGAGGCGGGAGTGAGGGGACGATGGGAGTTGTAGTCCAAGCCCTGAGAGGAGGGCCACGTGACAGGAGGCCGCCTCCTCCGCCTCACCTTTCTTCTTCGGCCTCATGGCGACGGTGCCTCCTTCCCGGACAACCCCCCCACCCGACACGACCCCGTTTCTGCCTCCCTTCCTCCCTCCCTTCTCCGGGGACCCTCAGGCAAAAACACGCCGCCGTCGCGAAACGGGAAGAGCGGAAGCCGGGCAGGCGCTGGCGACACCGCGGCCGTAAAGCGCGCCGCGCGCAGGGATTGGCGGGAGAGCCTCTTGCCCCGCCCACCTACCCACCCACCCCTTCCGGGCCGGACGTCGCCTGGTTGCTAGGATACAGGACTCCTGCCCATAGAGTTTTGCGGGGTAGCCCATCGACCCGTCTTTCCGGACAGGCGCCACCTGGCGGGCGTCCCGAGGAGGCGCCTCTCTCGACTGCGCCGTGTGACGCAGAAGCAGGAATTCCTTGACCTTGCTTTTGAGATGATCACACAACACACACACACACTACACACAACATACACACACACACACAAGAGCTGAAAACGTTGTGGCCGGCTAAAGGCAGTCATGTTTTCGTGTCAGCTTTCATGGATCAAGCCTACCTCCTCAGACTCGCTCTGCCAAAGCTCCCCCATTAAAACTTGTGGTTGTGGTTGTGGTTGTGATGTGCCACCCAGTTGCCTGCAGGCTTATGGCCGCCCTATGAACGAGGGGTCTCCAAAATCTCCTCTGCTCAACAGCCCTGCTCAGGTCTTGTTAAACGCAAGCCTGTGGCTTCTTTTAGGGAGTCCATCCATCTCGTGTTATTGGGTCCTCCTCTTCTCCTGCTGCCTTCCGCTTTGCCCAGCCTTAGGGTCTTCTCCAGAGAAGAATCCTGCCTTCTCATAAGCAGGACAGCCTCAGTTTCAACACGTTTGCCTAGAGATCTAGTTCAGACTTGACCCGATCTAGGATCCCCTCCGTTGTCTTTCCCGCAGCCCGGGATATCCACAAAGCTCCCCTTCTGCACCACATTTCAGATGCATCCATTCCCCCCCCCCCAACGTCAGCAGCTTTCTTTGCTGTCCAGCTTTACTGTCTCCGTACGTGGGGACAGGGCATACAGTACATACAACGGGGAGGATGATCTTGGTCTCTTGTGACGCCACATCCTTGCACTTGAGGGACCTGTTCTAATTCTTTTCCAAACAAACCAGTCCACCACAAGGTTCCTTTCTCCTGTTCGTTTTGCTTTTGGCATCCGATACGCTTGCACCATCACCAGCCCCGGAATCATGGGGCGGCTTCTTCAAGAACCCTCGGGAGGAAGGAGTTTATCCCCCAATAAAGACATGCCTATCTGCTATGGGCAGGGAGATCTGGGCCAAGCAAGAAGAGAACAGAGCAGCTGCCTTAAAAATGAGGATTTGCAGCATGCGCAGAAACCTTAAAAAGTTGGCTTTTGGGAAAGACATGGCTTGGCCTTTGGCCTCCTGAGCAGGGCCGGCCCCACCGTTAGGCAAGACCGGGGGGGGGGAACAGGAGGGTGACATGAAAGGGCTCCAAATGGTTCGTTAGGTTCTAGGTTGGTTTACCGCTAGGAATAAAGAGAGGAGCTTGTGGGATTTTCTCACTCCAAAGCTTCCTGCTCGGGCAGGCATTTGGATCTGATGACCTTCGGGCTTCCTTCTGGACTGTCAGATTTTATGATTTCATGGGCCAAAGCTATACGTGCCTGGGTTTGGGCACTATACTTTAATTTGGGTTCCTAGCATCAGGAAACCATTTGCTGCTCTGAATTGAATACTTACATAAAAGCTTTCGGTTTGTTTTCTTCGGGATCTGAAGGTAGAGCGTATACAGTGGTGCCTCGCTTGACGAGGATAATCCGTTCCATTCAAATCGCTGTTAAGTGAAATTGTCATCAAGCGAAAGTTTTAAAAAACCATTGAAATGCATTAAAAACTGGTCAATGCGTTCCAATGGGCAAAATACCTCATTGTGCAGCGAAGATCCTCCATAGGGTGGCCATTTTCCGATGCCTGTAAAGCAAAAATCCGTCCTGAACACAGTGGAGAGCCATTTTGCACAGCAGGGAGCCATTTTGAAACCCTGACAATCAGCTGTTTTTGATTGTCGTTATGCGCAAAATCAGTTCCCAAAGCAGGGAACCGATCGTTGTCAAGCGGATTTTCCCCATTTAAACATTGTTTAAACTCATCATAAAGCAGATTTGTTGTAATCGTCAAGTGGGGCACCACTGTACTTGAGTCATGCCTCTTCAGGAAGTATGATTGAGTTAATTGACCAGATTTGCCTTGCAGCCCCTAACTGCCTGTGCTATGGCATGTCTCAGGAGAAGAGTCATGCCATTTCTTCTGAGTTAATCAGAAGTGGTCGACCAGTCCAGATGGCTGGGATATCAATCAATCAATCAATCAATCAATCAATCAATCAATCAATCAATCAATCAATCAATCAACCAACCAACCAACCAACCAACCAACCAACCAATCAAATAAATAAATAAACAAACAAACAAACAAATAAATAAATGAAATTCCAGAGGAATGTTTGCTCGGCTGGGCTTGAGTGGTTTTATGTTTGTAAACCAGCCAGAGTGATGGTGTGCCACATGGTGGGCAGTATATACCGTATATCACAGACGTGAGGACACCCCTTCATATTTCATAAATATCTTTGTCTGTCTTTTCATGGGACAACACTGAAGAAATGACACCTGGCTACGATGTAAAGCAGTGAGTCTACAGCTTGTATAACAGCTGTATAAATGTGCTGTCCCCTCAAAATAACGCAACACACAGCCATTATTGTCTAAACCGCTGGCAACAAAAGTGAGGACACCCCTAAGTGACCAGGTCCAAATTGGGCCCAAGTGTCACCAGTCTCAGGTGTGAAGGGGGAGCAGGTGTTCTCACTCTCGCTCTCTCCGACTGGTCACTGGAAGTTCCACGTTGGCACCTCATGGTCATGAACGATCTTCTGAGGATCTGAAAAATCATGGCCTAGGCTATCAGAAGGTGGCCAAAATCCTGAAACTGAGCTGCAGCACGGTGGCCAAGACCATCCAGCGGCTGAACAGGGCAGGTTCCACTCAGAACAGGCCTGGCCATGGGCGACCAGAGAAGTTGAGTGTCCGTGCTCAGCGTCCTGTCCAGTGGTTGGCTTTGGGAAAGCGACGTACGAGTGCTGCCAGTACTGCTGCAGAGGTTGAAGGGGGGGGGGTCAGCCTGTCAGTGCTCAGACCATACACCGCACACGGCATCAAATTGCTCTCCAGGGCTGTCATTCCAGAAGGAAGCCTCTTCTGAAGATGATGCACAAGAAAGCCCACCCACGGTTTGCTGCAGACAAGCAGATTAAGGACATGGATTTCTGGAACCACGTCCTGTGGTCCGATCAGACCAAGATAAACTTATTTGGTTCAGATGGTGTCAAGCGTGTGCGGTGGCCACCAAGTGAGGAGTCCAAAGACAAGTGTGTCGTGCCTATAGTCACGCCTGGCGGTGGTGGGAGTGTCATGGTCTGGGGCTGCATGACTGCTGCCGGCACTGGAGAGCTGCAGTTCTTTGAGGGAACCATGTATGCCAACTCGTCCCGTGACCTCCCGAAGCAGAGCATGATCTGCAGGGCAGTATTCCACCATGATAACGACCCCAAACACACCTCCAAAACGACCACTGCCTTGCTAAAGAAGCTGAGGGTAAAGGCGATGGGCTGGCCAAGCGGGTCTCCAGACTGAAACCCTACTGAGCATCTGTGGGGCATCCCGAAATGGAAGGTGGAGGTGCGCAAGGTCTCTAACATCCACCAGCTCTGTGATGTCGTCATGGAAGAGGACTCCAGGGGCAACCTGTGAACTCTATGCCCAAGAGGGCGAAGGCAGGGCTGGAAAATACTGTAAAGGTGGCCACACAAAATATTGACACTTTGTGCCCAATTTGGACCTTGTCACTTAGGGGTGTCCTCACTTTTGTTGCCAGTATCGATAGGCTGTCCAACGAGGCCTTAGAAATAGCAGAGAGGAGAAGGGAAGCAAAATGCAAGGGAGATAGGGAAAGTTACAGAAACTTGAATGCAGACTTCCAAAGAATAGCAAGGAGAGACAAGAGGGCCTTCTTAAATGAACAATGCAAAGAAATAGAGGAAGATAACAGAAAAGGAAAGACCAGAGATCTGTTCAGGAAAATTGGACATATTAGAGGAACATTTTGCGCAAAGATGAACATGATAAAAGACAAAAATGGAAGGGACCTAACAGAAGCAGAAGATGTCAAGAAGAGGTGGCAAGAATACGCAGAGGAATTATATCAGAAAGATTTGGATATCCCGGACAACCCAGACAATGTAGTTGCTGACCTTGAGCCAGACATCCTGGAGAGCGAAGTCAAGTGGGCCTTAGAAAGCCTGGCTAACAACAAGGCCAGTGGAGGTGATGGCATTCCAGTTGAACTATTTAAAATCTTGAAAGATGATGCTGTTAAGGTGCTACATTCAATATGCCAGCAAGTTTGGAAAACTCAACAGTGGCCAGAGGATTGGAAAAGATCAGTCTACATCCCAATCCCAAAGAAAGGCAGTGCCAAAGAATGCTCCAACTACCGTACAATTGCACTCATTTCGCACGCTAGCAAGGTTATGCTCAAAATCCTACAAGGTAGGCTTCAGCAGTATGTGGACCGAGAACTCCCAGAAGTACAAGCTGGATTCCGAAGAGGCAGAGGAACTCGAGACCAAATTGCTAACTTGCGCTGGATTATGGAGAAAGCCAGAGAGTTCCAGAAAAATATCTACTTCTGCTTCATCGACTATGCGAAAGCCTTTGACTGTGTGGACCACAGCAAACTATGGCAAGTTCTTAAAGAAATGGGAGTGCCTGACCACTTTATCTGTCTCCTGAGAAACCTCTATGTGGGACAGGAAGCAACAGTTAGAACTGGTCATGGAACAACTGAGTGGTTCAAAATTGGGAAAGGAGTACGGCAAGGCTGTATATTGTCCCCCAGCTTATTTAACTTATATGCAGAATACATCATGCGGAAGGCTGGACTGGAAGAAACCCAAGCCGGAATTAAGATTGCCGGAAGAAATATCAACAACCTCCGATATGCAGATGATACCACTCTGATGGCAGAAAGTGAGGAGGAATTAAAGAACCTTGTAATGAGAGTGAAAGAGGAGAGTGCAAAAAACGGTCTGAAACTCAACATCAAAAAAACTAAGATCATGGCCACTGGTCCCATCACCTCCTGGGAAATAGAAGGGGAAGATATGGAGGCAGTGTCAAATTTTATCTTCCTGGGCTCCATGATCACTGCAGATGGAGACAGCAGCCCTGAAATTAAAAGGCGCCTTCTTCTTGGGAGGAAAGCGATGACAAATCTTGACAGCATCTTGAAAAGCAGAGACATCACCTTGCCAACAAAAGTCCGAATAGTCAAAGCTATGGTTTTTCCTGTCGTGATGTATGGAAGTGAGAGCTGGACCATAAAGAAAGCAGACCGCCGAAGAATTGATGCCTTTGAATTGTGGTGCTGGAGGAGGCTCTTGAGAATCCCCTGGACTGCAAGGAGAACAAACCTATCAGTTCTAAAGGAAATCAACCCTGAATGCTCACTTGAAGGACAGATCCTGAAGCTGAGGCTCCAGTACTTTGGCCATCTCATGAGAAGAAAAGAGTCCTTGGAAAAAACCTTGATGTTAGGAAGGTGTGATGGCAAGAGGAGAAGGGGACGACCGAGGATGAGATGGCTGGACAGTGTCTGCGAAGCGACCAACATGAAATTGACAGACCTCCGGGAGGCAGTAGAAGACAGGAGGGCCTGGCGTGCTCTGGTCCATGGGGTCACGAAGAGTCGGACACGACTAAACGACTAAACAAACAAACAAACAAATCGATAGGATCATTACTGTAATCTCACATTGAGGCAATGTGATGCTCAGGGTGTTGCAACGAAGGCATTTACTTTATATGGAGTGAGAAATGCCTGATGATCAAGCTGGATTCAGAAAATGAAGAGGCACTTGAGATCAGATTGCAAATATCTGCTGGCTACTGGAGCACACTAACGGACTTCAGAAAAAGATCAGTCTTTGACTACATGGATTATGAGAAACAATGGGTTGTTATGAAAGAAATGGATGTCCCTCAACACTTGATCGTTTTGATGCATAACTTGCATTGTGGACAAGTTACTGTTAGGACAGAATATGGAGAGACAAAATGGTTTTCTGGAGGCAAAGATATCAGTGCCTTTTATCAACTTAATGGTTCAATCTATACGCAAAACATATCCTATGGAAAGCTGAATTAGATTCAGATGAAGGAGGAGTGGAAATTGGTGGGAGAACTATCATTAATGTAAGATATGCAGAGGACCCCCAGCTTACTGGTAGAAAGCAGCAATGAATTTAAATGACTGTATTCACGAAGGCTTTCATGGCCGGGATTTAATGGTTGTTGTGGGTTTTTCGGGCTCTTTGGCCGTGTTCTGAAGGTTGTTCTTCCTAACGTTTCGCCAGTCTATATACTGGCACTCCCAAACCAACTATACCAGAGCACAGAGTGCTGTCCTCGGAAGATGCTGGCCACAGAGACTGGCGAAACGTTAGGAAGAACAACCTTCAGAACACGGCCAGAGCCCAAAAAACCCACCACAACCAATTTAAATGACTTTTAGCGAAAGTGAAAGAAGAAAAGGCCAAAGCAGGACTAAATGTTGAAACTGAGACCGTCCTGCTTTGGGCACCTCACGAGAAGGCAGGATTCACAAGGACACAGGCTTGAGTTTGCTAGAGCAGAGCAGAGCTGCTGAAGACAGGGACCTTTTGGAGGTGGCTCCTTCATAGGGACGCTCGTACATCGGAGGTGACCTGAGAGCAGAAGCGGGAGTTGTTTGAAGAAATAAAGAAGAAAGCAAATGTTTCCTTGAAGCCAAATTAGAACCAAGTCCCTTTAAGAAACCTGTCATCTGAAAGAAAGAGATGTTGATTTTGTCGTTTTAATGACAAGGACATCCTTTTAAACTCGCTCCCGTTTATGGGATTTTTGCCAAGCTAAACCTCTTTGATGTGCAATAGTTGGAACAGTTGCTGTTTGATTAAGGGGTTTTCATCTGGCTTCTTCATTTCCGACTTCAAAGAGAAAATGTTGAGCAATCCCCCTCCTCCTCCTCGATTAATGACATTTCTATTTCTCTTGCCATTCCCCACGCCCCACCTCGCCAGGAAGTTCAAGACGGTGGCACAGTGTCCTTTCTTAGATTGTCTCAAGAAACCAACGCGGAAGGGGGGGGGGGAAGAGACTCAGAAGAATCCATAAAAAAAGAAATGCAAGTGCAAAAATAGGCGATACCTTTATAGATCACTAGGTAATATTATTTTGATTTTAATTTGACCCCAATTGGCAAAACCTAGAGAGTTTAGAAGAACTGAATAGTGAAGCTGGAAGGGGCTCATAAGGCCATCCAGTCCAACCCCCTGCTCAAGGCAGGCATCCAAATCAAAGCAGACCTGACAGAGGGTTGTCCAAGTTTCTCTTCAACATCTCCAGCGCTGAAACACTCACCACCACCTCTCAAGGTCATTAATTCTATCGCCATATTGCTCAAACAGTTAGGATGTTTTTTCCTGATATTCCATCAAAAACTGGCTTCCTGTAACTTGACCTCATTGTTTACTAAATTATCACCCCAATTCTCAGATGGAGGGCTCAGGTTTTCTGTGTCAGACCCCCGCCCCCCCCAGCATTCCTGGCCAAGAAAAAACATGTCCATTTCAAAGAGAAGCCAAATAGGGAAGGCTTTGCACACACACACACACGCATGGCCCGTGCATCTTTATTTGGAGAACTGGGTGGTTACACTCGGTCCACAGCTGGGAACCATTAAACAGCAACCCGACTGCTTCCTGATTTACATTTAAGAGAGACGTGCCTGGCGAATTGTCATTTTTTTAGGACATTCCATTTGCCCAGTGAACCTAAAGCGTGGTTCTATATGCCTCTTAGTTCCATCCTATATTATGTGTTTAGTGTGGTGTTTTAAAAGCGTTCATATCCCTCAATGCTGGTGGTTCACTTAGAATTCCTCAGAATTTAACTTTTACGTCAGACGGCGCATTGACTTTTAAGTTGGACATCTCTCGGCCAAAGTTTCCTGGTATGATCTGATATGTCATTTTATTTCAAGAATGTATTTTTATTATCCTGGTCATTGACCACAACAACATAGTATAAAATAGGTATCACCTACGTTTGCATTTGTCTGGACTGCATGGCTACCCTTTATTTCAACCAAAGAAATGAAAGCCTTTGTACAAAACCGTGGACACGCAACAGGGTTGACACGCGACTCTTCTTTCTGTCCCCTTGTAGCGCCGGAAATTGACAAATCAGACCGACTGCTTTCTGAATATCTTTGACTGGCACAGATTCTCCTTAGGTTTATCCCATGGGAGGCTACAGAATATTAGAATGCCATAAGCACCCGTGAACCTCATAAGGCAAAGAACGAGGTGGTTCCTGTTTTCTGGTGCACAGCGAGACCACGTCCCTACCGTGGGCGGAAGATGGAGGGGCTGTTCCTGAAGGCTTCTCCATCGGGACTGAGCGCCTTTTGCCCGTGACTATCAGAAAAAACTTCCTGTTAGAGCAGAACAGCAATGGAACCCGTGGACCTCGGGAGGTGATGAGCGCTCTGACGCTGGAGGCATCGAAGAGAAACTTGGACCACCATCCGCCAGTTCTCCTTTGATTTGTATTCCTGCATTTAGCAGAGGGTTGGACTGAATGGCCTTCAGAGGCCCCTTCCAACTCCACTAGTCTATGATTTTTAACTCTTTAGGTTTAGCCAATGGGCTCAAATGAAAGTCAAAATAATTTTACCTAGTGATCTACAAAAAATGTCACCTACTTTTGCACTTTGATTTTTTTCCTTTTCTTTTTTTTTGATGTTTATTCTGTCTCCCCCCCCTCCCTCAAGTGTTTTCTGGAGCGCATCCTGCCTGTGTTAGAACATGGCCATTAACTTCCCAACCGCTTCTGGAGGCAAGCCAAAATGCCAGCTTTAGCTTCTTTATGGCTTGGGAGCAACATGTCCAAAAAGATTATTTACTCTTTTATGAAAACACCCTTCCAAGGTCCTTCTGTTTCTGGAGAAAAAGGCGGCCCGAGGCCCCCTTTTTCTGGGATGGCAACTCAGCTCCAATATTCCTCCAACAAAAGGAATGTTGACCTGCTGTCAATATGACTCAGGTGTTTGTGCAAGGTGAGCCCAGGTTTTTGTGGGTGCGCTAAAACGTAGAAAAGAATATGTAGTATCCAAAACCAATTGACTCTATGGAAATGTGTACGTGATATATTAGGTTAGCATAAGCAGAACTGATTTAATTCCCCACCCCCGATATATGTCTAGAGCCAGACATCCTGGAAGGTGAAGTCAAGTGGGCCTTAGAAAGCCTGGCTAACAACAAGGCCAGTGGAGGTGATGGCATTCCAGTCGAACTATTTAAAATCCTAAAGGATGATGCTGTTAAGGTGCTACATTCAATATGCCAACAAGTTTGGAAAACTCAACAGTGGCCAGAGGACTGGAAAAGATCAGTCTACATCCCAATACCAAAGAAGGGCAGTGCCAAAGAATGCTCCAACTACCGGACAATTGCACTCATCTCACACGCCAGCAAGGTTATGCTCAAAATCATACAAGGTAGGCTTCAGCAGTATGTGGACCGAGCACTCCCAGAAGTACAAGCGGGATTCCGAAGGGGCAGAGGAACTCGAGACCAAATTGCTAACATGCGCTGGATTATGGAGAAAGCCAGAGAGTTCCAGAAAAACATCTACTTCTGCTTCATTGATTATGCAAAAGCCTTTGACTGTGTGGACCACAGCAAACTATGGCAAGTCCTAAAAGAAATGGGTGTGCCTGACCACCTTATCCATCTCCTGAGAAACCTATATGTGGGACAGGAAGCAACAGTTAGAACTGGATATGGAACAAATGAGTGGTTCAAAATTGGGAAAGGAGTACGGCAAGGCTGTATATTGTCACCCTGCTTATTTAACTTATATGCAGAATACATCACGCGGAAGGCTGGACTGGAGGAATCCCAAACTGGAATTAAGATTGCAGGAAGAAATATCAACAACCTCCGATATGCAGATGATACCACTCTGATGGCAGAAAGTGAGGAGGAATTAAAGAACCTTGTAATGAGGGTGAAAGACAAGAGTGCAAAAAGCGGTCTGAAACTCAACATCAAAAAACTAAGATCATGGCCACTGGTCCCATCACCTCCTGGGAAATAGAAGGGGAAGATATGGAGGCAGTGACAGATTTTACTTTCTTGGGCTCCATGATCACTGCAGATGGAGACAGCAGCCACGAAATTAAAAGACGCCTGCTTCTTGGGAGGAAAGCAATGACAAACCTTGACAGCATCTTAAAAAGCAGAGACATCACCTTGCCAACAAAAGTCCGAATAGTCAAAGCTATGGTTTTTCCTGTAGTGTTGTATGGAAGTGAGAGCTGGACCATAAAGAAAGCTGACCGCCGAAGAATTGATGCCTTTGAATTGTGGTGCTGGAGGAGACTCTTGAGAATCCCCTGGACTGCAAGGAGAACAAACCTATCAGTTCTAAAGGAAATCAACCCTGAGTGCTCACTGGAAGGACAGATCCTGAAGCTGAGGCTCCAGTACTTTGGCCATCTCATGAGAAGAAAAGAGTCCTTGGAAAAAACCTTGATGTTAGGAAGGTGTGATGGCAAGAGGAGAAGGGGACGACCGAGGATGAGATGGATGGACAGTGTCATCGAAGCAACCAACATGAATTTGACACAACTCCGGGAGGCGGTGGAAGACAGGAGGGCCTGGCGTGCTCTGGTCCATGGGGTCACGAAGAGTCGGACACGACTAAATGACTGAACACACAATATATGTAGAACTGCCTTTTAAAAAAACATTTCCTCGTACTGTATATATGTATATTTGGGTTTTTAAAACATGTTCTCACATGTCATTAATGTCCAATGTTAGGGAAGTGGTTTTTCCCCGTTGGATAGAATTTAACAGGGTAACATGGGCACCTGGAACTGTGTTCTGCAATTCTCTGAGGGTTACATAGTCCCTCAGACTAAAGCCTCTCAAACAACATTTCACACTCAACTTCTTAAATAACAACATGCTTAATCCTCTTCAATATGCAATCAAGATTTTAAGGAAGAGAAATGCTGGGGAAAGAGGGTGGGGGGTGTTGAAGGATGGCTCTGAGGGAGACTCTTTTTCTTCTGACCATCTGTGGGACATGATGCAAAAGAATATTTTTGAGGCTGCCATTTGGCCATCCCTGCTCTGGTTGAAATCTTCTGTACAGTTTCATCATGATGTACAGCATTTATTCTTGGGCTCAAATTTGTTAGACCCAACAAGATCCACAATTTTGTCTCTCATACGAATTCCCTGCTTTTCCTCTGATGGGAACCAATGATGAGTTTCAAGCCTCAACTTGGTACTTCCCCCCCCCTGAAAATCTGATCATTTGTTCCATATTCTGCCTTTATTGGCAGCCCCTTTGTCAAACTGAAAGGCAACGGAACAATTTGGGGTCAAATTAATTGAAGCATCAGGATTCTGGGTCATCATAAAGAGCTCTTCCCCATCACCATAGCTCTTGTTCATGATTCCCGGGAGTAAGGGTGGGATACAGCTGTAGCTGGAGGGCCAGGAGAAAGCCAACTTCTGGTCATGAATATGAGGCTTCTAGGTCAAGAAAAGATTCGAAGGGACTCTGAAAACACAGTGCCTTGACCCAACTCGGCTGCGTGCAGCTGAAAAACAAAAAAACAAAACAGAATGTCCAAGGCGTTCATATTTCCAGAACAAATCCAATCTCCATTAATTGCTGCTCAGCACAGCACCTGAAAGGCTTGTCTTGCGTATTTTCTCAGCGTTTCGATGGGCCGGGCGGGCAAAATAGTGTCACTTTGATTACCGCCTCTTTCTTCAGCGCCTGCTCATTTGCTAATTGGACTTGGCAGGGCTGAATTGACAGGTGCTGGGAGCAGAGGAGGGCAGAGGCCTCGCCACCCCACCCTGCCTAAGCCACAAGCGGGCAAATCGGTCCCACGAGACTCCAAGGGGTGAGGAGTTTGACAACGAGCGTCGGGCAGAGGTGGTGGGTGGCTCGGAGCCTAAACGCAGGATTCGGGCTCCGGGAGGGAAAGGATGCAGAGAAATGAGTCGCCTTCAGAAAAAAGGGGCACTGGGTTGCCAAAGCTGATTGGCATGATATATATATATATATGCTTCATTTTTGCCTCCCTGCATGCAAGACAGATGTTATAACAAACATATATATATATATGACCAGCTTCATTTTTGCCTCCCTGCGTGCAAGACAGATGTTATAACAAAGCGGCCAAAATCCTGTTGCTTAGTGTAGAACTCGTTGAATCAATGAGAATATGAGTCTGCTCTTTTAGAAGTGCCCCTGATTCAAGCGGGCCTACTCGAAAGGAAGCCACAGCTCAATTTATTTTATTTATTTGATTTGTATCCCGCCCATCTGGTCTGGTCGACCACTCTGGGCGGCAAGTAGACCTACTAGAATCCATGGAACTTGCAGATGACTAGACTTACCAAATCCCCACCCATTCAATGGGCCTACTCTAGTGAGATTTATCACGCTAAGCGATGGGATTTTGGCCACTGACATATAAAAGCAGCAAGGGTAGACACTTTCAAATTTCTTAAAACTCAGTGTCCAGCTGCCGCTGCCAGAATTCAATGAAAACTACTCAGTTTGCAAAAGAGTCATCATGAAAGCAATGCTAGCTGTAGACAGCTAGGACATCTCTAGGTCTACAGCATTCGGTTAGAGCTGCAGAAGAATACCCTTCGTCCACCATCAGCCATTGGGATGAACGGATGCACTTTGCTAAAGCCAACACAGCAGGATTACGAGCTTTCACAGGACCTGTGCAAAAATGTCCCTGGGGGGGAAAAAAACCAAGCTCCCCATCTCTCCAGTGGCAAGAGGAGGAGCCTGGAAGCTGTTCTCTTTCATGGTTCTTGGCTGGGACCAAATAAACCTGCTCTTTTTCATGCACCCCGAATCGTGACCCATTTTTAGGAAGAGTTAGTGAAGACAGCGCTGAGTAGCCCCGTTTCATCTTCATCAGCGGAGCGTTGGGTGCATTTTGGTCCGAGAGAAAATTCACCCAACAGAGTATTTCCCTGGAAGGGGCCTGGAGGAAATTGGAGGTATCACAGGAATTCACAAGAGGGATGTTTGGACTCGTTGGGTCTAGCTGTTTCCAGATAGAATTTGTACCTGGGTTACGCTGCAGTTTATAGCCTAAAGGGCACACTGAGACGTACTGAAGCAAATTCGCAACCAATAAGAGAAGTGCAAGTACAAGACAGAGAGACAGAGAGCGATAGATAGATAGATAGATAGATAGATAGATAGATAGATAGATAGATAGATAGAGAGAGAGAGAGAGAGAGAGAGAGAGAGAGAGAGAGAGAGAGAGAGAGAGAATGAATATACAGAGTTAAAGGAAATAAGCAGTTTTAAATCCACTAGAACAGATTCTGGAAATGAAACGCAAGGGTAGGCAAAATACCTTTATAGACTACTAATATATATACATATATAAAATGATCTGCTAGCTTTCGTGGATGGGGAATCGTCCACTTCCTCAGGCTTGTACCACTGCAAAAACTGTAAAGTCTTAAAGAGAGGTTTTCCTAGTAAAATTCTTCTTGCCGTGAACTGTTGGACTTTAGTTCTTCACACTGGTACAAGCCGAATGAAGTGGGCGATCCAGATCCATGAAAGCTAGCAGATCATATGTTTTGTGGGTTTTTTTAATAGTTTACAAAGGCACTGCCTACTCTTTCGTTTCTGTTTTGTAATGACCACACGCCTCCCTTTAATTTAGATGGGAAACGAATAGGAGTCTCCAGATTTAACTTTTGGAATATGAGGCCTCTAGAAGCCAACCAGTGCTCTGAAGATAGGGTCCCGATTTGGAAGCCTTCAAGCTTAATGAATTGCTGGGCAGAATCTGTTCCCATATTCCCACCTCTTCTACTCCATTCTCCCTCATGCTATCCCCATAGGCAAGGCTCTGAAGCTGACACCAAGCAGGTTATACCGGCAGCACCTCAACATAGTGGGGGGTTGAGCTTCCTCCCAGAACAACCAGTGAAAGGAAGAAGTAAATTGAACAAAACTTTCTGCTCTGGCCACAGAGAGCCCTTTGACTCGGAGCAAAAATTCCACCCCTTTTTCTCTCGCTGGGTTATGAAGGAGCATTGACTTGCCGAGATTCATGTCCAAAAACGCTTCTTTCTAGGACATCTCTAAGAATTCTTTCGCTTTTTTTAAAGTTTAGCACTCCACTTCTCTGATGGGGTTTCTGTTCCAGAGTTTGGGGATATACAGTGGTGCCTCGCTAGACAGTTACCCCGCATGACAGTTTTTTCGCTAGACATTGGCTTTTTGCGATCGCTATAGCGATTCGCAGAACAGTGATTCCTATGGGGGAATTTCACTGGACAATGTTTGGTCCCTGCTTCGCAACCCGATTTTCGCTAGACGACGATTTTGACAGCTCCCTCCGCGCTCACAAAACGGGTGTTTTCAGGACCTAAGCTTCGCAAGACAGCAATTTAAACAGCTGATCGGCGGTTCGCAAAGCGGCTTTCCTATGTCCGATCTTTGCTAGACAACAACGATTCTTCCCCACTGGAATGCATTAAACAGGATTCAATCCATTCCAATGGTCAAATGCTTTTTACTAGACAATGATTTCGCTAAACAGTGATTTCAGTGGAACGGATTATCATCATCTAGAGAGGCACCACTGTAAATATATATATTTGGCACATTAGAAGTTTCCAACGGACTCTCCTCTTCTGCTCTTTGAAGAACAGTCAGTCGTGCGGAAGATGGAGCTGGCTTGTTTTTCGAGGACTCACCAGAAGTAATGGATTCAAGTTACAGGAAATGAGACTTTGACTAAGTGTTGGGAAGAACATAACAGTGAGAGTTGTTGGCCGGTGACATTGACTACCTGGAGGTGTGTGTGTGTGTGTGTGTGTTTGTGTGTGTGTGAAGGCTGGCGGAGTCCCCTTCATTTGAAATTTCCAAGCAGAGGTTGGTTGGATGGCCACCTACCAAGCCATTCTTTAGCTGTGGATTTCCTGGACTGGTAGGGGATTGGACTTGATGGGACTTGAGGTGCCAACTCTTGCAATCCTATAATCAACTTCCAACAACAGGAAGTGCCATAGCGTTAAAACCGCACTCGCAGAGCAGAGCAGAGCAAAGTCTGCTGCTTATATACGGCCCCATAACTCTCTGCGCAATTTACAGGTTAATTATGCAGGCTACACGTTGCCCCCAACAAGCTGGGTATTCATTTTACAACCTCGGAAGGCTGGAAGGCTGAGTCCACTTCCAGCCAGCTACCTGAGCCTGTTCAGGATCAAACTCGGGTTGTGAGCGGAGCCTTGACCGAAGTACTGCAGCTTAACCACTGTGCCACGAGGCTCCTTACAGAGCAAACCCTGGAGTAACCAAAAGTTGTGTTAAGTCATTAAACTGAGACAGACAAGCCTTACTCCATGGGAGTAACAGGAAAAATACCAGTAAAATCAGTGTAGAACCCGATACTTTCTGAAGAACAAACACTTCCTCTATAGAAACCTTTAATTGTGTTCATGCAATGGTAAGGTTTGCCACTGGTTCTTTCGAATGCTGAAAGGTGGTGAAAAACACACACACATTTAGGTGATGTAAATTGTGGCAAAGCCATTGCTAGTGGCTGTTGTGATGTGCCGCTTTTAAACCTATGAAGACTCCCAAAGGTCCTGTCGTTAAGCCTTGTTCGGATCTTGCAAGCTGAAGTTGTGGCTCCCTTTATGGAGCCAGTCTGTCTCGTATGTGGTCCTCCTCTTTTCCCACTGCCTTCAGTTTTCTCCAGCATGCTTGTCTTTTCCAGTGAACCTACCTGATTACAGTAGGGCTCGTTAAAACAAACCTTCAGCAGCTTGGCACCCTCCAAAAATGCCGGACTGCAACATCCAGCATGCGTAGGTTGGGCAAATGGGAATAACCGTCCCAACACTTCTAGCTGTGGAAAGCTAGTGTAGTTTAAAGAGACATTCTATTTATCCTGTCTTTATTGCATTTCTATTGCAAAGAGCTGGAAGCTGCTAACAAACATAATTAAAAATGAGTTAGAAACAGATTAAAGGCAAATTGAAAATAAATTGAGCAATAAAACCAATGAAGTCACCCCATTAAAAACTGTTAAACTCACCCATATAGCCCTTAGTCAAAACAAGTTTGAAAGGCCAGCTTGTTCTTCACATGTTCTTCACGTGCTTCTTAAAAGCCTCAGGATCAGGATCTAGTTACAGCTTCAAGGGAGTGCCTTCCAAAGTCTGGAAGAAGAACGCCCTTCCCCTGCATACTCTTTGAGCAGATTTGCACATGACATGGGGCTCTTGAGAGGCAGGTTCGTAACAAAACCAACAGTGGTTCAATAGGTATGTCCAAAGCAATTAAGCGCTTTAAAGGTTAAAACGGACAGCTTGAACTGGCCTTGGAAATCCAAGTTGCACGGGCACAAAAAGGTCCTTTAATATTGGGATCATTTCAAGAGTGTGTATAAGTCAGCAGCCCAGATGCCATATATTACCCCCAAGGAAGATCCGAGGCCCTCTTCAAGGGTAGCCCCATGTAGATCGCATTGCAGTAGTCAAGATGCCATGTAACTAAAACATGGATGACTGCTGCCAGCTCAGATCCATCTGGGAAAGGTCATGGCTGGGGCACTAAATAGAGTGACCCCACCATATGGAGTCCAGAGACTGACTCTTCAAGAGTCACGGTGTCTTTCTCAGACTAGGAATGTGACCTTCAGAAAACCAGCCCCTGAATGAGACTTTCGGCTGACCAGCAGCACCTCCACCTTACCAGGTTTTAACTTGAGGTAAGCTCACTTTCATCCAGCCTGTTATGAAGCCCAAATAGCCTTTGTCGTTCTGGACTACTTCCCCGGTGTGTGTTTGGTGACAAAAAGCAACAGAAACAGGCATCATCGGCATAAAGGAGAGACCACCCTCAAAATGGCTTCCTTTTCAGTAACTACACACTCGGCATAAAGAAGAGAGTCTTGTGGGTCACCATAGTCAAAAGCCATGGTGTCAAACCAGGATCCCCAAACACTTCTGAGTTGCGACTTCCTTTATGCTAGACTAACGAACTTCATTTCCAGTATATGTCATTAGCACCTCTAAAAGACGCCAGGAAACACTGGCAGAAGGACTTGACCAACGGCAGGAGTCGCCTGTCAGATCAAATGGGCGAAGCACAATGAAGCAACCAGGCGCTTAAGCGCATCAAAAGGAGAGAACAACCTGGCTCTGTCTTTTAATGGCTGTTAAGTTTGCGACTGTACACTTACCAGCAGTTGACCCTCCCTGTAAAAATGTGGTATTTAGCAAAAGTAAACAAAAGTCAACTTAGCCTTCCATGGGGCCATTTTATTAAAATTTGCAAACAGTATTTTTAAAAAAAACACATAGCCCAAAACGCTCAACCAATGCTATGGAAACTCATTTGTATACTCACAGTTAAGGTGCTAAGAATACAAAACTGAATGGGACACGGGGTGTACTGTAAACAAGAGAAAAATCTAAAAAGGAGCTTAGTGCAAGTAGAACTCGAGTGCCACGAGCAGTCGCTTCCATGCTTTGACCCAAGCGGGAGCTGCTCGACATGAACCTTAGGCATTAAAAAGCATTTATCGTATTTCAAATAGTAATAACAAAACCTGAAACTGGCCGGAGAGATGTATACTCGTAGTTGCCATCAGTAATGGGGGAAAAGAAACCATTGCGTTGATCAGAGGTAAACCATTCTGGAGCAGATTATTTTTAAAAGGCCCATAGCCTCATGAAAATGCATGAAAACAAAAATGGCCCGCACTGGTAAAAAATACTGGCTTTTTTCCCCCTGCAACCTTAGGTTAAGTCTTATACTGGCCAGGAAAAAGTCCACATCCACCCTGTTGCAGCGTCCTAAGCGATGGAGAAAAATGCAGCTTTGCATGGGACCGGTTTGTGCTTGGAAGGCCAACCTGATTTCCTCTAAGAGGTACAGTGGATGGATTTCTAAACATGACCTAGGAAGCTCTAAGGGAGAAAACCTGGATCATTGGTCTGAACTGTCCTGATTTTCCAGGGAGCTGAAAGAAGGAGCAGGTGTGGGACTGGTTGCCCTCGGATGATCACCACGGTGGCAGAGAAGCCAGAGGTCCCGAGGTCCCGTTGTCAATCGCTGATTCCAGTCTGTTTGAACAATAAAGACACTCTTGCCCGAGGCCAGAAGGGCAGCAGAAGACAGAGAACTGAGCAAGTGCTTTTAAGAGTAAGGTTAAAAGGAGAAGCCCATTCCTGGACACCCGTTGGGGGGTGCAGTGGTGTTAGATGACCGCAGGTCCTCATGCCAGACGAGAAGAGTGAACACCTTTACAAGCAGAGAAGCGCACTCGGAAACCTTCAAATCCCTTCCTTTATGACTGTAATCATCACAGCAGCAAGAACAGAAAAAGAGCAAACTAAAGCCACCCTGCTTCCTACGAGGCTCACAAGAGCATAAGGCTGTGCTATTCGTACCTGGGACTTTTAAAACTAGGGTTGGGAACTAAGAGATTTTACATTAAAAAACAAAACCACTTTTGCTATTGCAATGGGGGATCCTTCCACTTGACCAAACAAGAATGCCAAATCATGATTAACTCCAGAAAACACACACCTACGAAATACAAACCCCTCGACACCCCAATGACATTAGGCAAAAATCCTTTTGGGGTGAAACCATCCTGCTTAAAAGCCAAGCATCCATGAACATGGTTCCTTGGCTACTAACAGAAAAAGCTCTTTCTTCGCTTCTCGCCTCGTTTAATCCCTGTTGCCCATATCAAGGCTGGAAGCAATTTGGTTTATCGAGTTAGTTAGGGTTGAAGTGGGAGAGTGAAGCGATGCATGCTAGGGTATGGATCTGACCATGCGTCCACCTCCTCAGAGGCGGGGGGGGAGGGAGAGGAAGAAAAGAAAACCGGGCAGAGGGCATGGCACAGAACCAGGGACTTTGTCCTCACCTTTCCGTTACGCAGCGTCTCATCCAAGGGGGTTAGGAGTGTGCCACAGCATCTCCAGAACCACCAGGAGGACCTCCACATCTACTGATAAGAATCAACTGATTCCTGCATTTATCTGAGAACAGGTGTCTGTTCTAACCTCGGCACTGGGCAACTGTGTTCCCCTTGTTTTAGCCAGATACAGAAGTCTTTCAACAGCACCAAGCTCAGGAGAGGCCGAGTCTCATTTCTGGCAGCAGCGACAACATACAGCACCTAACAGCTCAGAGCGCATGGCATCCGTTTCCTACTTGCAACCTGAGCATAACATTTTTTAAAAAAACCTGATCTTTAAAAAAAAACTCTTCAGTACCTAATTTTGCTAGCGACTTTGGGAGGGGAAAAAAGCAGAAAGACTGTCCAAAGCCACATTAGCGGTGTGGGGAAATGAAGGGTGAAACGACATGCAGAGGCTGGGAAATCTCTAAAAGTGTCGTTTGTTACACAACCTTCTGCAAAACACCCTCCAAACAACTCTTTGCAGTTAACGCTGTGGATCGTCTCGAGGAACCGATTCCATCGTTCATCATGTTTCGTATTACTTTAGCTCCATTAAAGCATTTTGGCTCCACTGAAGAAACAAGAAGAAGCAAGATGTAAACATTGTTTATGCAGGCAAAAGGAATCATGATGTCGTTAGTCACTAAGTTCTTTGGAAAAGGATCATCCTTCTGCCTTCATTATTCCTTCGGGTGGGGGGGGGAGAATGCATTATAAATACTGATGCTGTTTGTAACATGCTCCTTCTGGGCCTGATCACACCGAAGGTTAATCCTGTACTTCAGATATTCTTTTTTTAAAATCATGGGATGGATACACAGAGTCTGACCCCCAATCCAGCCCAAGATGAGTGTGCATGGACTGGGAAGTGGTGAAGTTTTGCACAAAAGTAAAATCCGGGTGGAATGGGGTGGGTGAAACCTCCCCCACTTGTGCGGGTCCTGCCACGAATCAAGGTACCCTTGACGCCCTCTCTGATGGGCAAGCAAACTTAAGCAAAAGCTCACAGGTTATCTCAGAAGTTCAGAAGGTTATGGAGTTTTATGCAAACTCCAGACTCTCTAAGGCCGGCTTCTTCCCACGCAGTTGCTGGACAAGAGGGCTTTCCTCCACCCTGTCCCCGTTTGCCATTCACCCCAACGTTTACAAGGCAAAAATGGTTAGAAGGAGGCCCAGATTCTAACCTCCTATGGAGATGCTGCAAAACCACCAGTTCTGCTGGAAGCAAAGTGCGGAGAGGAGTCCCCGAAACGGCTGCAGACCCTGGACAAAGAAAAGGTCTCACGGGCAGTTGCCATTTTGCCGCCTTAGGGCCAAACTGAAGGGGAGCTGCACGAAATGGAACAGTGTGCACATTTTTTGTGATATAATCCCGGCTGCGAACGGTGAACCGCTGTTGTGCTGTGGGAGGTGGCAAAGAGAAGCGTTAACTTTCTCTCTCTCTCCTGTCAGTTTTGACTAAACATATCCTCTCTAGAGTCGTGGTTTGCAGGGAAATGCCAACCGGTGGCGTCTCCTGAGATGTAGAGGGCTGCTTGGGAGGAGCTATTTTCATTTCTAAATTACTTTTACAAGAATATCTTCTCATAGTTAACAGTTGTGTTATCCCCCTTTTCTCCTTTTAACAAGTGCTCGAAGGAGCTCGTAAAAGAAATGACTTGGTCAAAATTCCTTTGGTACTTTTGTGAATAAAACCAAATTTTCTACATCCTGGGGGTGGGGGGGGGAGGTTCTTTGTCTCTCTTTGACATTGAGGGCTAGAATGATGAGAGGGACAGAAGGACTTGAACTCCCCAGCATACTTTGCTGTCGCTGCTGTTGCTTCCAACTTATGGGGACCCGATGAATGAATGGCTTGCAAGAGGGCCTGTCTTCAGCAGCCCGGCTCAGGTGTTGCAAACTCAAGCCTGTGGCTTTCTGTAGGGAGTCCGTCCAACTCGTGTGTGGTCTTCCTCTTTTCCTAGCACGAATGTCTTCCAACGACTCTCGTCTTCTCAGGCTATGTCCTGAATAAGGCAGCCACAGTTTAGCCACTTCCTAGCATTCTTCCTTTCCCAGGGAGTCTTTCTGCTCTCATATTTGTTCCCGTATGAAACAACAACAACAAAAAATGTGCATGGCATTTGTATTCATGCCGTTCACATCCAGTTAGGCTTTTAAAAGCCACTTGAAGAACCCTCTCCCATTACGAAGCAAAGGGACTTGGACCTCACCACGATCCAGTCTGAAGTTGGAGAAAACAAAACAGATGGCTTGCCTTTTGTGGCAGCAACGATGCCTCAGACCCGAAGAACCACTTGTTTTTCCTTTACGTCTTTGAGATTATGCCATGCAAGTAGAAGACAGTATTGAGGAAAGAGCCAAAATCTCTGGAAGAGAAAATAAGGTTGCCGTCTCATTCGTAGATGACAGCGTTGAATTTTGGGGGGCTGGCGTGTTGTTTAGCTACTGTACATTGCGACACAGATCCAAAAGAACGAGAGCGCTAATGCCCCGTTTCCTAGCAGCAGGCGTTACAGCAGCAGGTGAGGTAGGTTCGAAGCGAACAAACAAACCAGTGCTTCCTCAGGGAAGCACGCCAAACTCTCGCCCATCGCCCTGCCTTATAAAAATCAAGTTTACCTAAAGCGATCTGGCCGACGCTTTCTCCAAGGGCTTTACATTTGCATATTTGAGTTATTCGTTTGCATATCATTCACAGGGGTGAAGAAAGACCAAGTCAACGCCTGGCTTGGAACCTGGCTCTGGCACGAAGGCTCACGGGGTGAACCATGAAGCACCTACAGGGTTGGAATCTTAAACTGGAAGTTCTGGGAGTGCGACCTCCATTTCGTCCCCTTTGAGTCCTGAATAGTTTTGAAAGAAGAAGCAAGGAGGCAACAAACAGCTTCACGCCTGGCCCAGGGTCCAAAAAAGTCATGACAGGTGGCATGCAAAGAGTCTTGGGTGTACCTGACAGGAATCTTAGTGCTAAGGCCAAGACTCCTCCCCCCCTTACCCTAAATGGTTTTGGAAAAGAAGTGAGCTTCCCAAGCGGTCTGCAATAGAGATGCTACAGGAGGCCACTCAGGCAGAACCCGGAGCCCTCCAGTCCTCCTGGCGCCACGGGACTGGTGGTAAAGTTTTTGGCATCTCAGCACCCGTGGCCCATTTCCTACTTCAGAGGCTCACGTCCAGGTGTCGCATCCTGCATCCGCAGCATCCGCTTGCACAAAGAGTCCATGCATTTTTTTCTGCCCTTGTTCAAGGAGGCAGCCGGCGCCTCGCTGCACAACAGGGATGCTGGAAGCAGTGTGGCACGATCCAGGAGAACTGGACCAGCAGGGATTTTTTTACTCTGCTGGGGTGATGGCATTTCCCGTCTGGGAAACCTAAGACCAGCACGACCCTCGTGCCACCTGCCCCACACCCTAAAACAGGAGTGTTCCCACTAGGAAATGCTTAGCCCGGCGTGTGTGCCTCCTTCGTCCCTGAACTGAGAGCGTGGCGTATGTGTGGCTTTGCCTACAGCACCCCCAAAGTCGCAAGACCCTGATCACCATTTAAACTCACGACAGGAGGCCAGGAGGAAATTTAGCCATTTCTCCTTAAGGGCTGCTGCAAGACTTGGGAAACATCCCTCCTTCAAATGGCTGACCGATTTATCAAAGGTCCCTGATGGGTCCGGGTGCCCTTGGCCTCTCCCATCCCATCCAAGCCTTTCTTGACGTCTTAATAACTACAATTAACCCTTCTCTCCAAAGAATGCCCCAGATACAGCAAGAGGCTGTTCAAGGCACTGAGGCTGAAAGGGGTCAGGAGGGGGGGGGCTTGCAATTTTGTGTGTGCGTGTGCGTGCGTGCATGCTGTCGCACGTGCACCTAGATTTCCATAACACTGTACCCCTAAGGACTGCAAAAAAAAAGTACCCAAACTGACCATCTCTTTCATTCAAATTCACCAAGGGCTTTAGGGAGCTACTGGATTCAATTTTGGGTACATTACATGGAACTCAAATACTTCCCCTTTCCCTGTGTAAAGACTGTAATCAAAATAAGAGACTGGAGTGTTTTCTACAAACGTGCAGACAATAGAAGCAGCTAAGGGGGCCAAGCTTTCACATTCTCCCTCCCTCCCTCCTTGCAACCAGGCTGAGCAATTTCAGTTAAGAGCCAAGGCCCCTTCGGCAGAGCCTCCCGGTCCATTATCCTTGTGTTGCATTTCCAGTGTAATTGCCTCAAGTCTCCCGCTGATTCCCTACAGATGTCCTTTGTACAGTTTTTTTTTGTATGCAACCCACCCTCTGGGGTGCATGAGAACTACAAACTACGTAATTCATTATCTAGTCAAAAACGATGGGGAGAATCACTTTCCCCCCTCCGAAATAAAAGACCACCTTCTACTATCCTGGAGGGAGTGGGGGGGGAGAGAGCTTTCCACAGGACGTTAACCATTTGCTATTTCATAGAAGCATAGGGATAGATCAGTAACAAAAAAAAAACTTAAAAAGATTCAGTGGCTGAGCACGAACCATGGCCAAATAAATAAAAGTCATACCGAGGAGTTAAAAAAAGGCGAGTGTCAGTCGGCCATTCGCTTGCAGATTCGATCCAGCAGCTTCTCGCTTAGAGGCAAAGATTGCTGAGAACATTTGCTGGCTAGGGCACAAAGCAGAGCTCAAAGGAGAGTTAGTACCTGATCTGAGGGGGTAACACTGAGCTTTTTTGTTTTGTTTTGTTTTGTTTTTTGTTCTATAAAGAAACCAGTGCTGCTCTGTGAAAACCGGGCGGAGGGAAGACGAGAAGTGTCGGTCAAGCGCTGGTCCCGTCCTCTTCGATCACCCGGTTCATGCTGGTGCCGTGGGTGATGTGGGTCACCGGGTTGCCACTGAGGTCTCTGGTGCTGCTGTGGCGGGACTGGTCGTTGAGTCGGTGGGAGCTGCTGTGCCGGGAGTGGTCAGTCAGCCGGGACATGCTGCCATGAGGTAGCCGATCTTCGATCCCACGGTAACTGCAGGGGGTATACCTAATTCATAAAGACTCAACGGCTTCAGTAACACAGGAAAGGATGCACGGACTCCCCCGCCCGCCCGCCCGCTCACCCCACCAACCCCTCGCCCTCACAGATCTGCACAGAAGTCAGGTAAGCAGATTGTCTTGGCACACAGAGCATCTGTCCTTCCACTCCTGGGCATCTCCATGTAGAACAGAAGCACGCAACACGCCGAGCCTGTCCTTAGAAGCCGGGCTCTCTCGAGAAGTAACCGATGTCCATTTATCCTAACACAAGCATTTTGCAAATCTTTTTCTTTCGTGCTTGATCATCAGGGAATAAACATCAGCGTCCTTCACCCATTTGTATACCACCTTTCTCCCCGCTGAAGGGAATGAAGGTGGTTTACAACATTGAAAAGACATATAAAATACAAGCAAAGCATTAAAAAGCGATTACACAAAGTGTTGAAATCTATAAAGCATGAACAAAACATATAATCAAATTATTAAAATGCTCTAACTACGAGCTGCTGTCCTAGCTGCATGTCTTATTCCTCAGCCGCATGGAGGGCGAGCGCAGTAACGGTAAGAAATCTGCTTCTCCCATAATGTGGGATTTGGCTCTTGGCACTCTTATCAGAGGCAGTCGACCAGCTTAATTTGAGCTGGTGTCCTCCAGAAGTGTGCAGGTGGAGGCATGAGCCAGGCCTGGGAATATGGGAGTTGAAAATCCATACATCCGGGGGTGGGGACGGCAGGCATCGATATAGGTGGAGGAGGCTGCCCTACCCTCTGCTTTAATGTCAACCTGCGCCTTGCCGCCGATGTCTCAGCAGAACAAGATCTCATTTTCCTCACCTGCCGTCACGTGACCGATGCAAACTGCCGTGGTAGCTGCTGACTTTGCTATGGACGCTGCCAGCCTTGCTTCGCTGGTCATCCATCATGGCCAGCTGAGTTGAAGAGGCATGAGTCGAGGTCCCCTGGGTGGAGGTTCCTCTGGATTTGCGGACGATGGGAGTGTTGGGGTCTCTCAAGAGCGACTGGGCAAAATCGGGTTCCTGAAGCACTTGCCGGCTCTCATTCACAACTCTACAGAACAAAACAAGTCATTTCTGGTTATTTGAACCACAGGAAAGATAGACAGCAACAAATAGGGTACAGGAAGGTTCCGCTGATGACCCACTGTGAACTGGGGGTGCCTATTTTTATTCTATGTATAACACAGAATCATAGAATAACAGAGTTGAGAGGGGGCCCATGAGGCCATCGAGTCCAACTCCCCCCCTTCTCAGGGCATGAATTCAAATCAAAGCAAATCTGATGGATAATTGTCCAATTTTCTCTTGAAGGCCTCCAATGCTGGAGCATTTTATCACCTCCCAAGGTCATTGTTGTGCTGCTCTAAGAGTTAAGAAGCTTTTCCTGATATTCAGCCTAAATCTGGCTTTTTGTAGCTTGAGCCCATTCTTACATGTCCTGCACTCTGGGATGATTGAGAACAGATCCTGCCCTTTCTCTCTATGACTACCTTTCAAGTATTTGAAAAGTGCAATCATATCTCCCCTCAGTCTTCTTTTTTCAAGGCTAACATCCACACCAAAGCTGGTTAAAGAAATTTTCGGCCATTATTAGACTGTGAGGGGAGACACTGGCCTTCTCCAGGTAGCCTTTTAAATATGAATTGACTGAGCACTCTTTAGTCAGGCATCTGTAATGCAAATTTTGGGCACAACCTAGGTTTCCTGTCTGTAAGGTCCAAAAAAAAAATGGTACAACCAACGAGACAGAAACCCTGAAATATCGCTATCACAGTTGACAGATGGATATGAATGTCTAGTGAGCCTCGTGGCACAGTGGTTAAATCACTGTACTGCAGCTAAAACTGTGCTCACGACCTGGGGTTCAAATCCCAGGTAGCCGGCTCAAGGTTGACTCAGCCTTCTATCCTTCCGAGGTCAGTGGGGGGGCAATGTGTAGCCTGCATAATTAAATTGTAAACCACCCAGAGAGTGCTTGAAGTGCTATGGGGCGGTATATAAGCAGCACGCTTTGCTTTTCCCATTATGAGCCAGCTCGGATGTTAAAATCATCAGGAGAGGCCTTACTCTCAGTTCCACTACCTTCAGAGGTGCATTTGGTGGGGATATGGGAGAAGGGCTTCTCTGTGGCTGCTCCCAGACTCTGGAACTCCCTCCCACTGGAGGCCAGCCTGGCCCCATCTTTGCTGTCCTTCCACAAGCAGGCTAAGACCTTTCTCTGCAGGCAGGCTCTTCTTTAGTGATGGACCATCTGGGAGACGTTTTAAAATGAGATCGTTTGCATTTTATTACTTCTAAATCTGTTTTAGTACTGCTTTGCCAAACATTCCTAAGATAATGTTATTAATTTGTTTAATATTTTAATAGCTCATTGTTTTTAGCTTTAAATTTTAGCTCCTTTTGAGGACCTTCATGGCACAGTGATTAAATTCCAGAACTGCAGCCAAAACTCTGCTCACGACCTGGGCTCAATCCGGAAGTTCACCCAGCCTTCTATTTTTCTGAAGTTGGTCAACTGGGTACCCAGTTTGCTGGGGGCGGGGGAGCAGGCAATGTGTAGCCTGCATAATTAAATTTTAGACCACCTAGAGCAGGGGTTTTAAACTCGATTTACCTGGGGGCCGCTAGAGGCAGAGTCTGGGTGAGGCTGGGCCGCATCAGATTTTCCGCCAAGCGGACCAAGCTCTCGAGGAAGCCGGCCAGGAGTTTCCTTAGCCGACATACAGGTGGGCTGGCTGGCAGGCTGCAGTTCTGAATGGAGGGTGCAAGAGGTGCTGTCTTGGGAGAGAGCCGGCGAGCAAGGCTTTTTTTTACTCTTGATATCAGAGGATGTGTGGGCGCTTTGGGGGGGCAGGCAAGGCGAGGGTCACAAACTATCATCTGGGGAGCCGCAAATGGCCCCCGGGCCGCATGTTTGAGACCCCTGACCTAGAGAGTGCTTTGATACAGTATATAAGCAGCACACTTTGCTTTTGCTTTTCAATATTGTGTTTTTAGCATGTAAGCTGCCTTGGGTCCTTTTTTCGGAGAGAGGTGTGTGTGTGCAAAAATATTTTAAATAATAAACAAAGAATTGTATTCAGTCACAAATTCAGACATCCTTGGACCATTTGGTTGGCACTTTTTTGCCCTTGAGCTGCTACAGTCATCCTAAGCTCTTTTCATAGTCTTGCTCTTGCAAGTTGGAACACAATCTGGGGCCGGGGGGGGGGGGAGAGATACACTGTGCCCTTTATGCACAGTGGGGGCCACAGTTCTTTGGCATGCTGCAAATTTTCATAGCAAAGCAATCGAGACCCTGAGAAATGTTCAATTATAATTAGGCACCCTTCAGTCTCGAGAGACGATGGGAACGTGCTCTGAACAGAGGACTTGGAGCAGCACCTAGTGTGGCTGAGAAGGCCAATTTGAGAGTGACCATCCCTTCTACAGTGCGCTGAATACAAATACCATGTGTCCCCTGTCCAGCTCCCTGGTTTTGTTGCTTTCGGGACCGCCTCTTTGCCTCGGCCTGCTGGACAAGGGTCTCTTCAAATTGGGAGAGGCCATGATGCACTGCTGGCCTCCAGGCTGAATGCTCAGATTAATTAATTAATTAATTAACCAACCAACAATTAACAGGGGAAGGGAGAAGATCCGGCTGCCGCATCCAGGCATTCTTCTGAAGGGCAAGATGTGCATCTTCCCCTGGGGGGACGCAGGTAAAAGGAAGCAAGGGCATGTGACTCGTAAACCAGGAGCACCTGGAAAAAGAGGAAACCTGTAGGGCGTCACTAGGTGGAGCCTTAGTAGCCAAGCTCCCTACAGCTGTCTTGAATTGAGAAGAATTTGTGACTCAGCCTGGAATGCTTTTCTTGCGGTTCTCCGCGGCAGAACTCACTCTTTTTTCTTGCGCCCATGGAAGAAGCTAGCCCACTCAAAGCAGGTCTTCTTACTGCCGACCCAGAAGACAGACGGGATCCCCACGACAAGGCCCATGAGGTACTTCATCAAAAACAGGATCAAGTCCGGGCGACTCATCTGCGTGACCTGAAAAAAAAGAGAGAAGGCAAGCGCACACGTGAGACCACCTGCCACGTGTCTGTACGTCCCTCTGAAAACTCACCCTGAAGCACCGCTGAAGGCAAAAGGCGACGGTCAGTTGCGCGTCTCGGTCTCCTGTCTTTAGGATGCAACGTGGCTGGCAGAGCCCAGAGGGGGTGGTTTTAAACCCAGGCCATTTAAGTCATGTCACAAAGGAAAAGGTCGGCTGAAAGCAGAGTTTCTCGGTGTCCTCAAATGGTTCCAACACGCTAACAGAAGCAGGGGCTGGAAAATGTGCTTTTTCGGACTAATCTTTTCCAGGATCCAACCGTAAGAACAGAGAGGCAATGGCTTCAAGGTCGTAGTTGCAAGTTATGCCACTCAACGGCCCTCTTGCTACCAAGTTTGCTGAGATCGCAAACACACAGCTGCGTGGTGGAAGCTGTTCCGATGCAGCTTCTGTGGCTCTCCCCAACCCACCTGCGCCCTTCCCCTTATGCGCTGCTCCCCATGGAGCCAGGAAGCTTACAAGAAAGAAAGAAAAAAAGAAAGGACTTCTGTGGGTAACAATAGGAGTCTCTTTTCAAGCCTAATTGAAACACGGAGGGTGGGGGCAGCTTGCAGCTAGGAAGGCTTAACCCTCGCCACAGAGTCTGACCCGTCTCAATCAGCAACTCTTGGCTAAGCAATTAGGGCTGAAAAAAAGGGGGCCTCCCTGGTGCCGGGGGAGAAGGCTCTTTTTAAGCCGAGTGGCTGTGCAAGCTGGAGGGAAGGGATGCTTTGGGAGTGCGGGTGCTGGAGAAGGGCTGGCACGAAGAGGGGTTAGGAGCGAGGTGAGGAAAAAAGGGATGCCCGTGCAGGAGTTCTGTGGCCTGATCCAGTCTGTTGGTTGTTTCTTTACAGAGGAGGGGATAAGAATAATCTTAGAACTGCATAGCTGGAAGGGACCCCCAAGGATCATCGAGTCCAGCCCCTGTCAAGGAATCGAACTCCCAACCTTTGGCTCTGCAGCCAAATGCCTAAACCATTGAGCTATCCAGCAATCCATGAAGGCTTATCGAAAAGGTCGTCAACCTCCCCCCCCACCCCCCGGTCCTGGTCCCTGGCCTGAGCCGGACCAGGCCGCAGAGGCAGACCTCTCGTCACCCCCGCACGCGCTCCCCTTCCCACAGCTGCTTTGCACACACAAACACACACACACATGTGCCAGCACCGGCGTGATCACTGTCCCACCCCTTCACACATGTGAAGGGGTGGGCAGGCGCACGTGCAGGCGTGCGGGTGCTCCTCAGCATGTGCAAAGGGGTGGGGAAGTGCTTACGGTGGGGCTGGCACGCACGCGCCCATCACTTCATGCATGCACCTGAGAGAGCGCACACGAGCGCAGGGGTGTGTGCCCCACTTTCCTCAGAGGCTCAGCTGGTCCACGGTCCCAAAACATTTGGGGACCGCTGGATTAAGGGAAGGCTTGCTTGCTTGCTTGCTTCCTCCCTTCCAAAAAGTCAGCTGCATAGGCCAAGGTCACATTCTCTGCCTCAACTCATGTCATCTATGAACAAACCACGAGAACAGTAGGAAGGTGACCATCTGCACTCATCAGCAGCACAAGAGCCATTTCTGTAATTGCACAGAAAACTCTGCATACATGCTGCCTTAGTGATCCAATAAAAGCTATCACCCTACTCTCATTTCTTCTATTTCTTTACTTGAAATATTTTTACTCCACCTTTCTCCTTAAAAAGGACCTATAGCGGCTTACGCCACTAATGTATTTAAAGCAAACAACTGGAAATACTAGAAAGGATCAAACAAATACCACGCTAAGAAACGGTAAGCAAAACAACTCCAAAAACAGATTCAAAACCGTAAGGAGCAACCATCCATTAAAAAAAAAAAAACCACTTGGCCAGCCAATCACTAAGGGGTAATCTTGTCTGAAGGGCATGGTCTTTGCCTGCATGTGGAAGGACAGCCAAGATGGGGCCAGGCTGGCCTCCAGTGGGAGGGAGTTCCAGAGTTTAAAGGAGCAGCCACAGAGAAGGTCCTCTCCCGGGTCCCCACCAGGCGTACATGTGAAGGTGGTGGGACTGAAAGATTAAGGCTGCTCTTGATGATCTTAATGCCAGAGCAGGCTCATAAACAGAAATGCAGGCTTTTAGATAGGTTTGGCACAAGACATTTAGGGCTTTATAGGGTTAGAACCAACACTCTTGAATTGTGCCTGGAAACGGGCATTTTACATCTTATAAGATAAGATGTAGCCTGCATTATTAAATTACAAACCACCCAGAGAGTGCTGTAAGCACTATAGGGAAGTATATAAGCAGCAGCATGTTTTTAAAGGTTCATGAGCACCAGCCCTGCTTGCTTTTCCTTCGACCCGCGCTTGAACGCCAAAGGGTCTGGACGCCCTACACAATGCCACCTAGGAAGCTTTCCGAGCACCTGAAGGATGTACAGCCTTTTATAACGCTTGTCAGCCATCGTCAGCATCACTTGTCGCCCTGAAGCAGAAAGTGGCGATAATGACAGGCGAGAGATGCCGAGCGGGGGCGAGACAATGAAGTGACGGTTGACCCCACTTGATATGGAGGGATAAAAAGCCTTGTAAAAATTCACAGGCTGTTGGGGTCTGCCCGTCCCCCCCTCCCCTGACGCGGCTCACAGGGCAGGGGAGGGCTAGGCTGCACCACCCGCGTTTCCAGACCAACCCTCCACCCGCCCCGATTCTGAACTGCCGCTGCTTTTCCTAACGGCAGAATGGCTGAGACCAAATGGCGAGCAAAGTTTCTGATCCAGGCGGATTTCTTAAAAGAAGAACCATGTGGATCTGTTCCCACATTTTTCCTCCTGGGATGGCCTCCAACGGGAAGGCAGCAGCAAGTGGGCCTTGCCTTTCTGGAGTCTCTCTTCCCAGGGAAGAAGAGAGAAAACATTCAGGCCAGGAGATCCTACGCTTATCTCACCCCCCCTCCCAGCCACCCTCCTTTACCTGCATTGCCAAGGCTGACTGCAATGTTAAAAAACAAACAAACAAACAAAAAACCCGACGGATCTCCGGCCGCTTCCCACTTCTCCATATGGCGAGAGGAAGTACTGTATGCCTGAGCAGAGCCTGGGAGGTTTTTCTTTTTAAAAAAAGGACTGGTCTCAGAATCTCACAGCCAGCAAAGCGGAAGGAGGACGAGTGCTTCAGTCGAAAGAAAATGTTAAATCTTCAGGCTCTCTGTGTGCATGGTGCCCATTTCTGATCTGGAGCGAGGGCCACGGAGACAGGTTCAGGGAGGTCACAATGCACCCGCAACTGAAAGCCGTGCACCTCCAGCTGCAATTAACAACCCGCACACTCTGGCTTTTCCTCTGTCAACAAATTACTTTCAGCCACAGCTTTGAAGGAGGCCTGCGGCTCACCTGGGGAGGAGCCCAGCTGTTTTGCTAGGACCGCGTTCTGAGAATAAAAAGGGCACTTTTAAGGAGGAAAGCGGGGTAAAAATACTTTAAATGCATGAATAAATATTTCCAAAGAGAATGAGAATGGAGCTACTCTGCCGATGCACCTTCCCATGATGCACCTCTTGCTCAGCATCAGGTGAGAAGCAGAAACAAAGGGTACCTTGCCAGGGCTGGAAAAACGAGTCTAAACAATCTGCAAACAGTCAAGGGCCAGGGGTGGACAATGGACCGCCTGAACACAGCTGTCACGTTCCTTTTCCTGCTGGGGCTACCTTCTGGGCCGCAACTCACAGTCACATATATAAAAAGCCAATGCAACCATCACCAGAATGTTACGTATTTTATTGCATTTGTATCTGTATCTTCAGTTTCGGCAACAGGATCACGGAGGATTATGGCCCTCCAAGTGGTGTTTCCCCCTTGCCCAATCGTCCTGTGAAGCACACCCAGGAAACCCTTGTGAGTTTGATAACGGAACGAAGATCTGGATTTAGGTGTTCCAAATCCAGGATGCTCAAGCACAGTGGTGGACCACTTTTGACAGGTGTTGGGGGGTTTCACACCCCTGGACCTTGGAGAGCCCAACCTCCTCCCCTTGACTCCCGTGCCATTTGTTAAAATAAAACAAAAAATGGGCTTTCAAACTGAGAAGGCCCCTTGGGTCCTCGCGTGGCCAAAAATAAAAGTTTTAATTTTCAAAGAACATTTTGTGCTGGGATGGGAGCGACTCTTAAGGCTCTGGGATTGCTCCATGCTCCTGAGATGGCACAAGGGGAATTGCTGAGGCTTTTGTTTTCCTGGGGAAAAAATTATGAAGGGGACGGGAATAGAGGAAGCAGCTAGGATGCCGCCAGGGCCCAGATTTGGACCCTCTGGGGTCATGGGTGGCCCAGACCTGCTGCAACAGCTACAGCATGGATGAAGACAGTTTGCTACTATTGCACAGCATAATGCGCTGGTCTTTCCTAAGAACAACTGTGTGGCATGCGGATGCTCTCTGAGGCATCTAAACAACGACATTCAAAAGCCCCAAACGGACCCCAATTTTCCAGGTACATTAACACATTTGGTAAGAACATAGAGTTCTCAGCAGAAGCTCCAAAGGGGCACCACTGGGAAAACAGCAAGATTTCCACTCTAACATCAAAACATGATAGCACACACATTTTCACATTTTTCTCCTTCACACACCCTTCTGGCTATCCATGAGCATGGTGTGTCCTGTGTTCTCCTCATTAAGCTTTCAGTAAGCAGATAACCATAATTAATCTGTTCTTTTCAAAACAGGTCTGCTGGTGAAACTCATAACTGGAGTGTTAGTAAGCAGCCATTCTGTGCTTTGTTACGTAGCAATACGTGTTCACCACACCCGCCATTTAACGTTATTGAAAGAAATCTGATATTTCCTTATCTCAGTACATCTCACATAATTGAGAAGATTTGATCTTATTAAGCTGGAGCAAACCAAGATATAAAAGCAAGGAGGAAAAAGATTAAACCAGGAACCGGTGAAACTGCAAAGAGACAAAAATGAGTGTATATGAAAGAGTCGGGTTGTACCTCTGAGACCCATGGCATTATGCCAGTTATACATGCAAAAACTAGCTGGGAATCTTTGGCAGGTCAATTCTCTCCTTCTCTCTCTCTTTTTCAAAAAGCCGGTTTACTATTGACAGTCATAGTGGAGTGAAGATCCAAGGCAGTTCTGGTGTTTTCAAAACTGAGATCCAACATTTATTGCTTTTTATGTCCCCTTTCTTCTTCCCGACAAAAGTCAGGGACCTTCAGATTGAAACTCAGCACCTGAAACACTTGCCCTCTGCAGCTTCCTCCTCTTTACATCCTTTGAGACAGGGCAGACCATTCTGCTCTAACACTGAGTGCTAACCCTCCCCCCCTTTTTTTTAAACATCATCATGCCTGATGATGAGTTTCTGAACACAATACTGTAGCTTGCTGAGAATTTTATGACTTTTGTTTGGCTGAATAAAGGTGTCACCAGAACACGGATTTTGGAAAGGGGGGGGGGGGGGAAAGAGTTTATCAGAGTGGATTCACATGTGCGATTACATCTGATGTCTAAACCCACAGAAGCAAACATGAAGGGCCTGCTTCCAGTCATCCCTGGGAATCAATTTGTCTCCTGGTACAGACATGTGCTGTGGTTTTATTAAAGCCATTTTTAAAGGGCATAACAGGAGAAGGAAGCCAGGGAAATCTCGTTAGTTGAGCAGTTTTGCCTTTTGCTAAGCAGAAACGCCATCATCCCTCTTATTTATGAGCTGGAGACCACAGGTCATCAGGAACCAGGAAGTAACAGCAGTTCTCTCTAGACATTTAACACATCGGCTCACATACGCCACCTCTTCTTCTTCAAAAGGATACAGGCAAGGGTGTTAGGGAGTGTCAGAAGCGTAGAGGACGCTTTCCTATACCATTAGCTGTCATCTACTAGCAGCAACTACACAGGAACTCAGGAAGATGCCCACAAGTCAGGGGCCATGAGTCTGCCTGGGCCTGAAACGTCCACTGTGAAACGCAGCAACGCTCCAAGGTTTCTGGCAAGATCTTCTCTTAACCTTTTGCTGCCACAGCCTGAGAACTAAGGCAAATTCTGCTTAGCTTTCAAAAGCAAAGGAGGTCCATGTACTCAAGAGTGTCAAGGTGGTCCACAGGGCCCACCCAGGAAACAACAGAGGGATGTGTAGGACAGCACAGCCCGCTCAGCTATCTCAGCTGAGAAATCAGCTCCTCCTGGCTGCCCTCCTTGAACCTGTTTCCATTCAAGCAAATTAGAATTAAAAGGGATAGGGGATTCTATTACAGCCCATTCAGGCTTCCCAACTGTCCATCACCACATATCTACTGTTTTCCCTCCTCAAGAGTTGCTCTGAATTGCCCACATTCCACCTTCATGTGGCTTCTGTGGGCTTCCCTTTATGTTTTGAAGATAGGATGTGGCGGACACACTAGTGGTCAAGGCCACCAATGTTAACATTTCTGCACAAATGTCTACGGGCGGCTTTCATTTCCAACCCTACATAGAAACTTTTCAAAATAGCTTCTCAGTAACCCACCTGGACCGTTGATATTGTTATTTCTATCGTTAACAAAACGTGTCTCTCCTCCCTTTCCAGTCACTCCATTTTATTCTCCCTCCTACCTGCTGGTCAGCATCTTCCCTGCCAGGCAGACAATATTTTTAGCCAGTGAATTATTAAGGAGCCTGTTCTGCTATTTACCCACCTTCCATTTCTTCCTAACTGATAATGTAAGAAACAAACAAAAGGTTTTCGCTTCCATATCCGTATCCTAGGCAAGAAATACCCCACATTAAATAGTACTGTGTTTTTCCGTGTATAAGACGCCCCCCCTCCACTTTTCTAACCCAAAATTAAGAAATCTAAGTGGAGCTTAGCAAGTGTAGGGAGAAAGGGATCAAAGCCCTGCAGGATCACTTTGATTCCTGCTTTCCCCTCCACTTATTTTTGTTCTCTCCGCACTTCCATGTATAAGACGACCCTCAATTTTTAGTCTAAAGATTTTAGATGAAAGTACAGTCTTATACATAGAAAAATACGGTATCTTCTTCTTTTGAGTTGGGCAGGCATTTTGTGGCTCCAGCTCCATAACCCCAGGGGAAAAAAACCACATCTGCTTCCTTGCCTCTGTCTTTATTATTTTTGAACATCCTGTTCTATAACCATTAGAGATGGGCACGAACTGCCAGTTTGTGCCAGTTCAACCCACTCAGAGGCAGTGCCTGGAGGAGGCGGAGCAGGGAAACTGGGGCGCTGCCTCTGAGTGGGTGCTGGAACATCTGTTTGTCCAAAGGACAAACTTCTGAACCAATGGGTCAGGCCTATCTCCAAGAATCATGGTCCTACGAGCTTCAGTGCCCACACGCTAGTCCTGAAGGTTAAAAGTACAGACTGGTTGCACTTTCTTTGAAAGCTACACCATCAACAGCTTATACTCTCTGTATCATGTTTCACTTTTTTTTTCAACAGCCGTCCTTTTCTTCAAGTTGTTGATGTGGTTATGTCTGTGCTTCTGCAAAACAAAGACAGCCAAGCAATGCCGAGGTACTGAGCTTAATCGGTGTGTTTTCTCAGCGGTGAAACACATGGAGGGTACTGTAAAGGAGGAGACATGCTGACTCACCTGGTAAGGGCAGGGTATGTGATATTCTTTGCACCGTTCTTGTATCCACGTTGTCTCCCACACACCTCGGTGAGCCTGCTCATAGAAATAGCAGCCAATCACAACTAAGAGAGGAACGAGATAGAGAACGCTGAAGACGCCAATCCGAATCATGAATTTCACCAGTTTGTCCTGGTTCTCCTTCTCTAAGGGAATTTCGATACGAACCCGATTTAAGGAGATGATGCCCGCAAGCAGCAGAGAAACTCCAACCACCACATAGAGGCAGAGAGGAGCAAGGACAAAGTATCTCAAAGCATCCACATCATAGAGGCCAACAAAACACACCCCGCTGATGTTGTCACCCTCAATTTTATTCATAGCCAGGAGGATGATGGTCAGGGTTCCAGGGATGCCCCAAGCACTAGCGTGAAAAAGCAAGGCTTTCTTCTCAATGGCTTCACTCCCCCATTTGGGGACAGCTGCCAAGAACCAGGTGATGGTCAGAATCACCCACCAGACGCTCCCGGCCATGGTAAAGAAGTACAGCACCATGAAAAGCATGGTGCACGCTTTGTTATGAGAACCCTGGGTCACTGTGGAGGCCTTGAACATGGTGGGGCTAGAGGCGTTGCAGGCAACACGGTCCTCTAGCAAAAAGCCAATGAAGAAAATGAGGGACACCATCATGTAACAGACAGCGTAGAAAATGATGGGTCTCTCGGGATAGCGGAACCGCGTGACATCGATCAAGAAAGTCAAGAAGGTAAACAAAGTGGCTGAAAGGCAGACGATAGAGATCACGCCGATGAAGTATCGTGCAAAAGAGAGCTCTTCACGTCTGAAATACATATTTGGACAAGGAGGGGAGCAGTCCCGTACCCGCAGGAATGTGTAGCCAAGATCGGGGTCTATTTTTAACTCTTGCGGGCACCAAAAGCCATAGTCTCTTCGCACCGCCACTGGCACGTCTTCCGTTGGCTCCCCAACGGCACTGAGATCGACAAGACGAGGGTACGGCTCATCACAGTCTGGGAACCTACAACAGAGAAAACAGAGAACCTGCTGAAGAGAGCTGATGGGTTATCTGTATTGTGCTGCTGACCTCGGCCTCAATTACCTAAACAGAAATGGACCTGAGGGGGATAATGACATGCTGGCCACTGAGGAAGGACAGTCACCATTCATTCCCTCTGACAAGCTCTACATCTAAATTTCAGATAATTGTGTACATTCTGTAGCTTGGTTATTTCCGACCTCCACCAAGAAGCCATTGATCTGGGCCAGTGCCCTTCAGCCCCAGGTCTGGCTAGTTATTCCAAGTCAATAATCAATAACACGAAGCCCTATGGCACTTTTAACAGATTAATAAATATACTGCAGCACAAGGTTTGTCAACCACAGCACATGGCATGGGATTCAAGAGGATGGTAGCCCACAAAAAGCTTATGGTATAACAAGTTTGCTAGCTTGTATGGCACCATGGGAATCTCTGCTGGCTGGGCTGTAACAAGCTAACAAGACTACACCTCTGGAACATGAGTTTCCAGTATTCTCGTTTTGTCAGCTCTTCACTATAAGCCTCCTGTTCACCTGATCCTTGTGACCAGATTTCCCTGTCCATGGTAGCCCAATACTCTGGCTCAGTGGACTGCCACAGCTTGAGGACCAGTCCAAAGATGCAGAATGTAGGGCTCTAGATGGACACTGAAACCACATGGTGGCATGCAGGACCAGTGGACTGAAAGGCTTTTTATACCTGTCAGGACATGAGAGCAGTGGTTAGGACAACTGAGAGGGACCGTTCAGCACCAAACAGAGTAGAACCTGAGTTCTGTAGAATTATTATTGCCAGCTTTCTTCAGAAACAATGAAGTTACTCTTTGTTTTATCATCTATTTTAGCCCAACAATGGTAGAGGAAAGGAACAACATTCTGCAAATAATCAAGAAACTGCAGGAAAAGTTAAGTTGCCCTTCTGGCTGAATGACTGCCCATCATTATTAAAAGCTTAAAATGGCTTTTCCTAGTCTATCTGTCTCAACCTGCCCGGATTTCTTTTATTTGTGTCCTTTCTGGATCTGAGGTCTTGGCATATTTTTCTGTTCTGATTGAAAACACAAAAGAATTAAGGGATTACTTGACTACACTGCTAGTTCAAAGACAGCCTTGCCACTGGCTGTGTAACCAAACTTGCCTTTTTTAGACAAAAAAGCATGTGTGTGTTGGGAGGAAGAATATTAGAAAGGAACTTGTGTCCGGGTTTGTCTCGTCTTGAAAGAGGAATTTCTGATTTTGACATGCCTCTTCAACATGATGGTCTCCACTTCACAGGAACCAACCCAAGCAAAACAAGAGTCATAAGACCAGCAGGTGGCTAGAGCTTCAGGAAAGCTTTTCCTAGTGACTGGCTGTCTTAGAGAGGTTTCAAAATGGGATGGTTTGTATTGTTGCTTTTTAATTAGTTTTCATAATGCTTTTACTTAGCATTTTTAATATGTTTATTTAATTCTTTCAAAATATTTGAATAATGTACTGTTTTCAGCTCTTAATACAGTGTCTTTAATCATGTAAGCCACCTTGGGCCCTTTTTAAGAAGGAATACATTTTAAATAAAATAAACAATTTAAATAAAGGGTATTTCTTGGGTTCACAGCATTCTTTACATTTGCAAAAGCCTGGAACTGGTCTTGTGTTTCCCATCATTGTCAAAGAGCTGCCATAATAATGTTAGCATTGATTGTGCTGAGCAAGTGGCAGGATAAGAGAGAGAGAGAGAGAGAGAAAGAGAGAGAGAAAAAAATAGACTATTTTTGAAAAAGAAGGGCATTTTAGATATCTATGGTGATGTATACATGTACACCCAACGTTTACTCACCTGCTGCATTCCATATCCTCTGGCCAAGACACACCAAACATCTCCATGAGTTTTGAACACTCATTGTATGCTCGCTGACAAATCCTGCGACATGGGAGGCTGACTCGACCGTACTCCATGCAAACAGGAGCATAGAGAGCACACAGGAAAGGTCGGAAGTCCCGGGAACATTCAAGGTTTACCATTGGGTGGAATGGCTATAAAAGAAAAGAAAATTAAATAGCTCCAGGACACTATTTAAGCAGTGAGCCAAATTCCACATTCTGAAACTATCTGGGTGGTTCCCATAATCTAAGATCTCCGAATCTTTGCCCAGCTCCGAGGGGAAGGTAGATCAGAGAGTACAAAGAATTCAGGCAACAGACCTCACAGAACGCCAGTATAAATATTTGTCTAATATCAACATATATCGCTTTCACTTAGATTCGTGAGCTTGTAAATCTGAAGTCACTATGCTGGTGCTGCATATTTCAAATCTAACATAACTTGTGACCCGTCAAGGTGAATGCATCCCACCAGCCAAATACATAGCATCTCCTTTTCTGATTCACAGTCCAGGGTTTGCAGCCCAGTCTGGCATTTTATCAAGATCCAGATGGTCACCATACATACAGTAGCTGGTGTCCTACATCAGGATCTGTGGAAACTTAGGGTATGTAGATCTGGGCTAGAGTCAGATACCTCAATTCACAGGCTGTGTCTTCAAAGCCAAGGAAATGCTACATTGCTATTCCAATCAAATCCCCCTTTGGATAGTAGTTTTCAGGCTGAGGACTTCCTCCCCAAGTACCTAAACAGCATCTTTATAGTGCTACGGGAAAGCACATACTCATCAATTTGGTACTTCCAGTTTGGTCATAATTAATTCAGATATGCATGTTTGGACAGCTAAAATTTTAGCTCCCTAGAGAGAGAAAACATTTTTGATATAGGGACTTAATACCCTGGTCCCTGGTGATGCAATGTAGACAGTAAATTAGAATGTACCTTTAGGCTAAATTAGACATTACGCAGCCAAGTATTCAATATCTGAATAAACAGAATTTTTTTAAAAAAAATCTTGAGGAAATCAGATAACATGAGGAAAAAAAATTAAGAAGAGGCCAAGACCATGTACATACTTGTAGCAGTATATCCAATGCATTACATTTTGCACAAAACAGTATATAATACACAGAACCAGCAAGCAAAATACAGTTGACAACAGTGGATTAAGACTAGGGAACCAGTTCAAACCCAGTCCAGACTAGGACCAGTTCAAATCCCCACACAGCCAAGAAATTCACGGCAGTCTTCTCAGCCCATCCAATTTCATAGAGTTGTTGAGAGAAGGTAATGAGATAAGTCAGTGTATGCCACCCTGAACTCCTTGGAGGGAGGGTGGGATACAAGTAACCCTGATGCCCACACCCAATAATACGACACTGTCTAGACACAAAAAAACAAGTAGTGAGAGACAAGCTGTCAGCAATTGCCGGCATTCCCAATGCTCCCAGAGGAAGGAAACTAGCAGTGCAAATTTTCAGTGGGCCCCCAGCTACATGCAGAAAGCCATTTTATCATTCTGCTTCTCTAAGGAGAGAGATACAGTAAAGTGCACCATAATTTCTCTAGGTTTCTCCGTGACAAGGCAGTGCTCCTGGTTAGCTCATTCCACTCCGGTTCTGGGGCTTGCAAGAAAGAAAGTAATTGCCCCATGCCGGCTAGGGTGTTCTGAGGGCCATAAATGCCACTTTCCCAAGCTCTCTCCCAGAATCTGCCTCTGCAAGACAGTGAACAAGGAGTTGCATCATGCAAGCTCCAGGGCAGTGGTTCTAAAATCCTCAACTCTTGGCCGTACTGGGTGGAGATTATCGGAGGTGAAGTTCAGCATCATCTGGGGACTGTTGAGTGCAAAATCCAAATCTGGGCAGTGAGACAGTTTGCATTGTCTCTTTTAGCAGAAAGGGTGAGGGGGAGAGAAATGGATGGATGGATGGATGGATGGATGGATGGATGGATGGATGGATGGATGGAAAGGAAGGAAGGAAGGAAGGAAGGAAGGAAGGAAGGAAGGAAGGAAGGAAGGAAGGAAGGAAGGAAGGAAGGAAGGAAGGAAGGAAGGAAGGAAGGAAGGAAGGAAGGAAGGCAGGCAGGCAGGCAGGCAGGCAGGCAGGCAGGCAGGCAGGCACTGGACTGCCTCCCACAAACAAGGAAAGAGCTGAAGCCTTTCCACACTGTGCTGACCCATCTTAGTTGTAGATTACATTGTGCACACAATCAACCAAGTGAATGTCCTGCTGTAAGCCGGATGCCAAGTGTAGCACATTCATGTTAAACCTTTGTAAACTATTACAAAAGTGAAACTGTGGCTAATGCAGGCTTTGCTTTCAAACTCCTCCAGAGGTTTCCTCTTTCATGCAATACTGTAATGTGGATAGGGAAGGAAGAGGGATGTTGTCAAATATCTCTACCTGTTATTAGTATTGTAAACTGATTTGTGTAAAGTGACATGCACTTTAAGGTGCTGTATGCAAGCAGGCAAAGTATGGAGAGATCTTTAACTCCCACCACTCACAGATTTCATGCAATGACTAACACAGTCACAAAAAATCCCCAAACCAAACCATCATTCAGGAAAAACGTACATTTACAGCAAAATAGCCTTGCTTTTTAAATTTCTCCATCATAATTAGCAACAAGGTGGAGTTTACATCATATTTCATTCTTTAAATCAACATGGTACCTGCATTTTAGAATAGGATTCTTGCCCTGTGTTCCCAAAGTAATGAATTATATTAGCAAAGGGGGGGGGGGGGGAAGTAAAATAGAATAATTCTGCTTGGACGGCTGAACTTTGCATTTGCTCAATTTCCCATAAGGCCTTTAATAGTGCACTTGATGTTAAACAGTATTTTAGAAAGGAACAATCATGGCCACCAATTACCTCCAGCCTCCTTTCCCCTGCCCGTTGTAGAGAATGCTTCAACATTTATACAAAAGTTCCTCAAGAATCTCCAGACCCACATTTTTGCCATGAATAATTCCTGTTTCTCTGAGGCTTAAAATGTATGATCAAAATTAGATTCACTTAACAGGAATTTCCTGAACTGCTCATGTCTAGATGAGGAAAACTACTAGATAAAACAGGAGGGAATGAGAGAGGATATTAAACAGGATTTGTGCTTCCATCCCCTTATGCCTCCCTTCTCTCTCTCTCTCTCTCTCACACTCTCTCTCTCTCTCTCTCTCTCTCTCTCTCTCACACACACACACACACACACACACACACACACACATCTCATCTATGGATTCTTAAATTTCAGGTGAAAGCTTTTTGGGTTTGATACTTCTTTTAAAGTATAGCAGAAATGCAGTACAGTATAAGGGTTAATATGAACCTGGGAGCTCTTTAAATAGAATGTTAAAACTAAGGAGCAGTATTCTGGTTGTGTAAAGTAAGGTGCATGGACACATCAAAACGCTTCCATTGAATTTGTAACCTTAACCTGCTGCTTTCTGGTTGCTACCTTTGACAAGCACATTTTTGGTCAATGAAAATCAAGCAGCAGCAAATATAAATGAAAAGATTGCTTTCCACTGGCAAATTCTATCTGCCCTTAAAGCACACATGGAGGAGGGTAAGAAGACCCTTTCCTCCTTCATTCACATGCAAATTAACAAGGCTTGGTGTGTTCTGCTCACAGCCAGCCGCCCCTTTACAGAGTCCCACCCCCATTGCCATGGGAACCCTGCACCCATGGGCTTTCAAGCACAGCAACAAGCCAAGCTTGGCGAGGAGTGTGAAAAGGGGAGAGAGTCAAAGGGCTCATGAGAATCAGAATGCCAACCTTTGTCACAACACAAAAGGCTGGTATCCATAGGAACAGATCCTTGGTGAGCAGAGAAGGGGCCTCAAGAACATCACGGCTCAGAGACATGATAGGGGAAACAGAAGCAAAGGTGGGGTGGAACACACAAAGTGTGCCAGTACTGCCACACCATCAGCCTCCTTCCAGAAGAACGGGCTTACTCAGAGTGATTTTACGTGGCAGTTACTTCCAAATAAGCCATGCTTCGAAATGGTTCACGCATGTGCATGTGCATTTGTTTAGGTAACCTGATTATAAATTTGTTGTCTTTGAAAAAGAAGGGTAACCGATATGATGTACAGAAACGTAACATAAAAAGAAGCTACAATCGAAGCCGCCAGAATAATCCAGTTGCTCGTTTAGCCTTGCATATAGTCAGGCACACACCCAGAAATGCAATCAGAACCTTGTTAATGAGCAGCAATATTGCCACAAAGACTTAAACGACTTTCCTTGCACAAGCTCAGATCAGTACGTAATAGGATTTTGGCTGTTCTCATCTGAAAGAGACTCAAAGCAATTTGAAAAGCCCAACGTGTGATAAAACAATAGTCATAGAATCATAGAATAATGGAGTTGGAAGGGGCCTGTAGGGTCATCGAGTCCAACCCCCTACTCAAGGCGGGAATTCAAATCAAAGCAGACCTGACAGATGGTTGCCCAAGTTTCTCTTGAAGGCCTCCAGCATTGGAGCCATCACCACCTCCCAGGGGCACGGATTCCACTGTCATACTGCTTTAACAGTTAGGAAGTTTCCCCTGCTATTCAACTCTATTCAATAGTTCGCCTGTCTGAAGCCCCAAAGGATGGCTCTCACTTCTCCTGAGAAGCGGTTCTGCACTAGGGTTGTTGGTAAAAGGGGGGGGGGGAGAATTTGACTTGTTTACTCACATCTTGGGGACAGGGGACATGTGTCAGGGCCTCTATTTAGTGCTGACTTTAGGGCTCATTTAGCGTTTCTTGCCACTCCAACAAGCCCTCCCTAGCAGATTTCACTGGCTAGTTCAAATTCTGTCAAGCAAAGAATCTGCTATGAATGCCTATTGGGCCATACTGCTCTCATTAAGTTTCTGTCTCCGCCCCACCCTTGAGAGGCCTTCAAGTCTGGGAGGAGGTCTTATCACCCTTAATAAAAGAAACTTCACCAGGTGGAATTTCCTGTTCTTTGCAACTCTGGAAGTTGCAGATGTATGGCCCTGGATGTTTTGTGCTTTTGTTCTTGCTATTCATTTTGCAGCTACCCCATTAGGTGTCCCATTTTCTTGTCAGAACATAGAACAGATGCACCATTAGGAAAAAAAACCCAACTCATGTTGGGAGCATCATTAATTAAAGCTTTGGCAGAAACACCTGAAGACTACTGCAAGCATACTTTCTGGTAATTTCAAGTGCATTTAAAAAAAAATAAAAGGATCCATCATGTTACTTAAAATTAGGGAGTGTTTTCCACCTTTTTCAGCACAATAATCCTCCCCTTAAGCTTCTCCTAGACATTAGAATTAGCCACAGTGCTAAGCCATCTGTTTCGGTGACCCTAAAAAACAAAGCCAGCAGTCATAAATTAAAGCACAGAACCAGTTAACATTAAAAAAAAATATTGGAGTAGGACATCTCTTTTTTAAATAGCTAAAAGTACAAAAAAAGCCTGTGTTCCTAGTTCTGAGTTCTCCTTTACTCAATATGCAAATATGTTTACCACATCTCAATAACTGTTTTGCTTACTGGATACAGTGACAGAATTCTCTCCAGTGCAAGATGGAGGAAAAAAGAGAAGATATTCTAACAACTCTTCTAAACACATTACAGGAAAAAATATGCAAAGTTAGAATAGAACCAAAATAATTAGCGCAATAAATTTAACTTGGGGGAATAATTCATCAAGCATATTTTTATTCATGAGTTGATACTATTTTTGCAGTTCTGGTCAATGCTGGACAGCTCCTACTTGCTCTGCTTATACAGTACAATTTGGACAGCTCAATTTAACCAAATACTTGGGATTTACACAAAGCAGCCAAAGAGCACCTCTCCACTCTCAAGCCACCGGGTGCTTTGTGGCTCCCATCTGAGTGCTGCCTGCAATTTGCGAGGAACCAAAAACCAAACCACCAACAAAAGCAACTCTCTGCAAAACAGCAACACCAGTTATAGTCCTGCCGGGCGGTAGCCTTTTTGCAATGAATGCATCAATCAAAGTGCACAGAGCCTGTGCCAGAAAAAAAAACAAGGAGTAACCATCCCTCCCCCCGCTTTGGAAGGAAATCTGCCTGGTTTGCAGGATGTGGTTGTATCATACAAAGGGGAAAATATGGCTTGTCTCTAGAAGCGTTTTAATTCATGCTGGACTTGGAGAAACACCCCAACCACTGTAGAATTAATATCTAAAACCCTGTGAATTCTGCACAGCACTAAACCATCATGTTGCTGTAGCAAATGTTATAGCTCTGGTTATAATTTCACAGTTGTAAGACTCCCTATCTAACTTTACAGTGATATTCTTCTGAAGGTGCTATGAGGATTTTTTTTCAAACAAACAAACAAAAACTAAGGCAGAAGAGATATATTCTTCAAGAACAAACACTTCTCTCACTATTTTTGCATGATATATTACATCTCTGAAAATTCACTGCAAAAGGAGAAAAAGTTCACTATACTGAATCTAAAATGATGTTGTATGTTCTTCTGGAACAAGTACGTTTTGTGTTTTGTGTGTATTATGAGCTGCTCCAGGAACCATTTTAGAAAAAAAGGCAATGAAGAGGAAATGAGGCAAGAAAGGAAAAAAAACGTGGAATGGATTTCTTTCAGAGAGAGGGACATAATATGCCTCGCAGCCTACACCTCCTGAGTCTAATTTCTGGATTCCTCCACATGAGGCAGCTACTGGACTCAAATATAAGGCAACTCTTGAGCTAAAAAGGGGTAAGGATTTTATTACAGAAGCAGCTCCTCAATCCTCCATTCTGCCCGTCTTGATGCACACTGACTGGAGGGAGGGAAGCCCCCAGACTCTATTGAAATCTGCCCGCAGTTAATAATTTGGTTCTCCATGCAGGCAGAGCTCTGCATGAACTCTTGAATATGGTCCAAAACAAGAGGCAAGGATTTTGCAACTGCAAAACTGGTCACACTTCATAATCATCAAACATTTGTGTGTGCGGTGGAGGGGGCAGCTTTCCCCAGCAAAAAATGCACGAAAATCACAGCCATATATGTTTTCTGTAGCAGCCACACTTTATACAAAGAAAGAACAAGCGTTCCCTTCCTAATCCCAGCAAATTCTCAGCATCAGAAATCCTGGCTGAATTACCACTTCACCTTAATTTTGCTGTATGCTTTCTGAGTGAAAGCATGCCACAGAATTCAACCCAGACCTCCTGCTGCTGGGGTAATCCACAATATATGCAAAGAACAGCCAAACCTTTTTTCAGAAATTCTCAAAAATTCAAATTTCAGATAATTTACATGGAAAGCCCTTCTACTCGAAACAACCACTGAATCCGACAGCTATACAAGCAGATAAGCTAGCTCCTAAAGATTTATTTTCATAGTCTTTCTTCCTACCTGCACAAGTGTTTTTCTGTGTAGGATATCAGTAAAATGCAAAGTTCCTTAAAGTTGAGGTGAGATGACCCATTAAGAAAACCAACATATCACCTATGTTTCAATACTGCAAGAAGACATGGCTAAAAGCATGAATATACTGCATTCTTACTGCAATACTAAAGTTATTTTCACCAACAGTCAACACCATATAGGTACACTTTAGATGGCTAGTTGAAGTTAAACAAGACAAAGGATGAACAACTTGCCCACCAACGCTGGCTCAAGCAACTCAGATTAGGAGGTTGGGCACAGCTTTGCCAAAATCAGGGAAGTAACTACACCTCCTCACTGGAGAATTTGATAGCATATGGATGGACATACCCATGGTTTTAAAACTTAGCTTTTTTTTTTTTTGATAAGCATGATGAAAATAGGAGTTACTATCCATGATCGTCATTTTTCATCATGGCTTGCAAAGGTTAAAAGGGCAGTTTATATTCAAACCCTGACCTAAACCCAGCTTCATAGGGTTTTCACAAAACTAAGATTCAAGGTTATGCCAACTGCTTATCTAGAAGGGAGATACTTCAGTTTTCCTCTCACAACAAATGTGTGGTTTGGGTTGCTGCCAAATTGAGGGTATTGTACACACTATTTATTTATTTATTTATTTATTTATTTATTTATTTATTTATTTATTTATTTATTTATTTATTTGATTTATATCCCGCCCATCTGGTAGATTCACCACTCTGGGCGGCTTCCAACATAAAATATGTACATTAAAACAGTACAAACATTATAAAATAATTCATAACAGATACAGTGCCTAAGATATAAAATAAAATAATAGATACGAGAAAGAAAAAGAATCAAGAGCTGGTAGGAGGGAAGGCCTGGATGAACATCCATGTTTTCAATTGGCTTTTAAAGGTACCCAGCGTAGGGGCCTCGCAAATCTCCGGTGGGAGGTTATTCCAGAGGTGAGGAGCCACCGCCGAGAAGGTCCGGTTTCATGTCTTTTCCCTCCAGGCCTCCCTCGGCGTCAGGCTCCTCAGCCTCACCTCCTGGCTCGCGCGGGTGATCCGGGTAGATCTTGGTGGAAGCAGGCGTTCCGTCAAGTATCGAGGTCCTAAACCATTTAGGGCCTTATAAGTATGCATCAAAACTTTGAAGTCAATGCGGAAACGGATGGGCAGCCAGTGCAGCATGGCCTGAGTAGGAGAGATATGTTGGTGTTTTCTCACTCCAGTAAGGAGTCTGGCCGCTGCATTCTGCACCACCTGAAGTTTCCGCATCAGCCTCAAAGGCAGCCTCACGTAGAGCGCATTACAGTGGTCTAATCTTGAGATTACGAGTGCGTGTACTAAGGTAGTGAGGGCCCCCGTGTCGAGATAGGGCCGCAGCCAGGCTATCCGCCAAAGATGGAAAAAGGCGGTAGACAACTGCCGCCACCTGTGTTTCCATGGTGAGCATAGGGTCCAAGTGTATGCCCAAGCTGCGGACCCCACTCTTTGCAGCCAGGGTCACCCCCCCCAAACGAGAGAGTCACCCAAGCCACCAGCCATGGGGGGCCCACCCTCAGAACTTCCGTCTTGTCCGGATTCAACCTCAGCCCATTTGCCTGCATCCATCGCAGTATGGTCCCCAGGCAGCGCTGAAGCGACAGGACGGCATCACCTGCAGTTGGTGAAAAAGAGATGTAGAGCTGAGTATCATCAGCATACTGATGACACAATGCTCCACACCCCCTGATGACCCCACCCAGCGGCCTCATATAGATGTTAAACAGCATTGGGGAGATAGTCGACCCCTGTGGAACCCTGCAATTGAGACTCCACGGGGCTGAGACACTCTCCCCAAGCTGTACTCTCTGGGGACGGTCCTCCAAGAAGGAATGCAGCCAGGCAAGCGCCAGGCCACCAATTCCCAACTCGGAGAGCCTCCCCAGGAGGATACCGTGGTCAATGGTATCGAAGGCCGCCAAGATGTCGAGGAGGACCAACAGAGACGTTTTGCCCGTCAGCCTCCCTCAACAGGTCATCATACAGGGCAACCAATGCCGTCTCTGTACCATGGCGCGGCCTGAAGCCCGACTGAAATGAGTCCAGGGCTCTAACCCCCCCTAGCAGGGAACCAAGAACAAAACCTCTCTCTGGTGTTATTGACAGACAAATCACCCAAAGGGAACTACTGGATGATAACCAGCCTTTTGTCACCTATATGATTGCTCTATTGTTTGCTAAGAAGATATGCCACTCTTTTGTGAAAAGGAAAAGCTCAGTGTAACTTAAAGGATTAGAGATGGCATGGTTTGGCAGACTGGGTCCACAGGTGTTGTCTGGGCGCCCCAAATTCTGCGCCCCACCTCCTCCAATTACCACTGTGTGAGAAGCAGTGCTGTGGGCTTCCCTGCTCTGCCCCATTTCCTCCTGTAAGTGGGGGTCCACAGGAGGGGGGGCATGGAATCCAGGGCACCTCCACAAAACCTACAAGCCCGATCTAACTAACTGTGCTGAACCATGCTGTGTCCATCTCTAATTAGAGTATTATTTTGAACCCTAATTTTTAATTGTTTGTTTATTTAACTCATACACTACCCAATTGTGTGAAATGCACTCTCTGGGTAGTTAACAACCAGCGTATATAAACGCAGATAATACAGCACCAATTATAAACACTGACAAACAATCAATGATAAAATAAAGCCATACAACTCTCCAATCCCCTTTTTAGCTCTTATTTCAGTTCTTATTGTATAAATTGACCACAACGTCCTTAGAACTCTGTTTAAATGGTACTTTTTAAGTATTGTTCTCCCCTTTGTAGTTTTATTTTCTTACGTTTTAACGTGTTTCATTGTGATGGCCTATGGTTAAATAGAAATAAAGTTACACGGTACACTTAGAAGGGAAGATAAAGTCTTACCTCCATCGCTAGAGCTGCTGTTTGCTGATCATAATGGTTCAAAAGGTTAGGCATAAACGTGCTGTTATATGGAAGATCCTGGCACATCCTCAAGATGATTGGCTCACAGGAGAACAAGCTATGGCTACCTGTGCATCCTACGAGGACAGCCAAAGGCCAAAGACAATGGATCATCCAGTTTGCTGCCATCCTTCTGCAGGGATCATGAGTCTTCAAAATGGTGGGAAATTGTGCATCATTATCAGCACGTCAACTTTTCCTCCTGGACATCTTCAGAGACTGAGCAATTCCAGGCCCTGTGAGAAGCTAGACTAGTCCAACCAAGTGGGTACTTCATTTTGGCCTTTTGTTTCATACCACCCTATAGATTGTGTTAAGTCATTTGACTTAACCACATTCCCAGACAGACTCCATGTTGGTCACAATCTCTTCTGCTATTAAGGTATCTGAAAGTAAAAACATAATAAAGAGTTATGAAATGGAAGCTTATAAATTATAAAATATATAGTACTGAACTTTCTCACTTAATTTCTGTTGTTCAAACTTCACTCATTCCCACTCTATCGTCCACAGGCCCTTCTGATGAGAAAAGAATATACAGATGGCTGCAATCCATCGCCCACCTGAGAAGTGACCTGCGCAAAGACCATTACCCGGTGCGGCCTTGTGGCTTCTTTATCGTAGAATCATGAAGTTGGAAGGGGCTTATAAGGCTATCAAAATCAACCCCCTGCTCGACACAGGAATACAAACCAAAGGATATCTGCCAGGTGGTCTTTATGTCCATGAATGTACTTTAACACTGAACGGGCGCCAAATCTATTCTCATTCTGCTTCGGCACAATTAAGACTTCAATGCCATTCTATGTGACACTACAATGTTATGAATGATTCCTGGCCTTTCTATTTTAACTGCTCCATATAAAATTTGCTCTGCTGTGGACTTGTTTCACATGAAAGATAGGGAAGGTGCTACCATGTTTCCCCAAAAATGTCAGGGTCTTATATTAATTTTTGCTCCAAAAACACATTAGGGCTTATTATCAGGGGAGGTTTTATTTTTTTCATGTATAACCACCTACATTTATTCAAATACAGTCATGTCCTCTTCTTGTTGCTGCACAAAGGTGGAGGGCAGGGCTTCACTTAACTGGGGCTTACTTTTGGGGTAGGGCTTATATTATGAGCATCCTGAAAAATCATGCTAGGGCTTATTTTCAGATTAGGTCTTATTTTCGGGGAAACAGGGTAGCTCCCTGATAGTATGTTTAGCAATAATCTAGAAAGAAACTTGAGTTAACTAGTCTATGACTAAAAATGTTTTTCATTCCAAATATATATACAGTGGTGCCTCGCATAACGTTTTTAATTGGTTCCAAAAAAAAAAACCTTATGCGAAAAAAACTTTATGCGAAACACCATTTCCCATAGAGATGCATTGGAAACCGGTTAATCCGTTCCAATAGGCACGGATTGCCGTCCTTAAGCGAAAAAACCCATAGGAAACATCGTTAAACGATACAATGTATCCTCCATTGGAATGTATTGTAGCTGACTCAATAGGTTTCAATGGCTTTGCAAAGTCAATTTTTGCAAAATTAAGTGTGTCATAAAAGGGTCAAAAATGGTTTTAAATGCTTGGATTAGCTTCTGCACCCTCTAAAACGGATGCAAAAGTTAATTTGGCTTTGATCTGACTTTTCGTTAATTAATGGTGAATTTTTTTCCCCCAACTTTTGACAGCTGTCAAAATCTGACAGCTCCATTATTTCCTATGGGGGAAGAAAAAATTCACAAAAAATTAATGAAGACTCAGCAACTGTTCTAAATTCTTGGGTTCGTTAGAAGACCCCCTAAGTTGTGTGCAAACCTGATTTGGCTTTGATCTGAACTTTCGTTAATTTTTTGTAAATTGTTTTCTCCCCCATAGGAAAGCATGGAGCTGTCAGATTTTGACAGGTCCATTGGTTCCTATGGGCCAAAAAACAAAAATTCACAAAAAATTAACGAAACGTCAGATCAAAGCCAAATCAGGTTTGCACATGACTTAAGGGGTCCTCTAACGAATCCAAGCATTTAGAACCGTTTTGGACCCTTCTAAGACACTTTTTAAATTGAAAACAAAAAAAACGTTAAGCGAAGCAGGGGACCTAAAACCAAAAACGTTAAGCGAAGCATGGTCCCAAAAACGCTATGCGAAAATCGCCCATAGGGAAAAACGTTATACGAAGCACAATCTGCCTCTGAAAAAATAAACGTTAAGCGAAAAAAACGTTAAACGAAGCAAACGTTAAGCGAGGCACCACTGTATAAAGGAAAAAGGCTGATTAATGCGAGCGTGTATGTTTTGGAGTGATGGTGAAAACATTAAGCAAAGCTGAAGAAGGAGTGTAGGGTATAGCCTTTTATTATGTCACATCAAGTCACTTCTAACTTATGATGACTCTATGAATGAGTTATCCCCATAGGTATAGCTGAGAACAGTGGTTCCCAATCTTGGGTAAACCAAGTGCTCTTGGACTGCAGCTCCCAGAAAGCAAAGCAAAGTATGCGTATATACTGCCTTGTAGTGCTTAAAGCTCTCTCTGGGTGGTTTATGATTTATTTATGCAGGTTACACACTGCCTCTGCCCCCAGTGAGCTGGGTATTCAATGTATTGTCCTCAGAAGGATGGAAAACGGTCAACCTCAAGCTGGCTATTTGTTTATTTATTTCTGATGGCATAGCAGAATACAACATTATTGTGTAAGATTTCACAAAAACAATATAAAATAAGCATAAAATGTAAAACTTTAAAAAAATTCTATAAAATTTTTAAAACACACAATACGAATAGTGAATAATTACTGAAATAAATTATGTATGAGCAGTTGCTAGAGCAACTAAGCCTAAGGCTGGATATCTAAATCATTTAACCATTGAACAGCAGTGTTCTCAAGAGGATGTAATTTAATGTCTCAAAAGAGCCAGACAGTGCATTGATGATGGTGACATGTCTTCTCCACTGTCTTTCGGTATTCTCTGACACAATGTGTTTTTATCTAAATATTTAAATATTATGTGCTTTTATCTAAATAAATAATAATCTTCCTGGTCATTGGTCATAATAAATAAATAAAGATTAAATATGATGTAAGTCTTGCAGGGAGCCTGGGAACCTTCTAAGGGCGCATTCTGTCACAATGTGATATAAAGTTTACAGGACATACCCACAGTCACAATTTTTTAAATTTATTTAATCATTCATTCATTTGTTCATTTTTTTTAACTTGTATGCCAAACGCACCCTGCAAGAGTCTCCAGGCAGCTTCCAACATCAATTAAAACAGATCAGTTAAAAACAGGCACTAAAAACCAATACAGCCACATCCATTCTACAAAAGCAAAAATAAAAACAGAAACAGAAAACAATTAGGATTATTGGCCAGATCCCATTTACGTTTCCAAGATTGACACCTGCTGTGGTTAGTTCGGATCTGGTTAAGCATTATCCAGTTTTTCATTGGGAGATCAAAGCCATAAGGGCATTTTGCTGGACAGGACCCAAAGTTAAACAGATTTGGATTAGAAGTTGCCCACATCTGTCACCATGTAGTTTCAGTGTCTAAATTAAGGGTCACTCCAAATACTTTGGGGGTTACATTTGAACTTTAGCAGCTGATTCCTAAATTTCACTTTTGGTTATAGTTGGCTTGTATGTTGCTTAAGTGAAAGCAAGCAACCTCGGTTTTGGTGATGTTGGGATTTAGCTTCCAAATTTCAAAAAACCAATCCATTTCCTTTAAATAATTTTGAGGGCTTTTCCAAAGGTACCAAAGACTTCAGACGGTTTGATCAGTGTAATATCATCAGCTTAAAGGTCTCTCTGGGTGGCTGACAATTTAATTATGCAGGCTACACATTGCCTCTGCCCCCAGCGAACTGGGTACTCAATGTACTGACCTCAGAAGAATGGAAGGTGGAGTCAATTTTGAGCTGGCTAACTGAGTTTGCGATCAAAATCAGTCATGAGCAGAGACATCACTGCAGTATTGCAATTTAACCACTGTGCCATGAGGCTTCTAGACAGCACAGCCGCTGGTGAAGGCTTATGAGAACTGCAGTCCAAGGACACCTGGGTTACACTAGGTTGGGAAGCATTGGCCCAACCCATGGCATTATTGCAGAAAATCTGTTCTCAAAGTTGTAGGAAATAAGAAAGTAAGAACAGCCCAGCTGGGTCAGAACAAAGGCCTAGTCCAGCACCCTGCAGCATCACAGATGCCCATGGAAAATGCACAAGACAGCAACCAAGATCAGAAAAGCTCTTTGATCCAAGAGGCAGCACACAGCCAACCTGATTAGTAAAGGACACAACATTCATGGATCAAAAGTGTTCCACTGCAAATGGTAGATTATGATTGAAGATCCATGAAACTACATTTGCCAATGAGTTTCCGGTGAAGAGTAAACGCTTTCACTGGCTGTGATTCCTTCCAACCATAAATCTGATGCTCACAAACCCACCTTGTATTTAATACTTCCAAACATCCTTCCCAAAAGTCAAGTTTATAGGTGAAGCACTGTCCTCCCAATAATGTAGCTTTATGGTAGAAAATGAAATTTGGCAAAAAATAAAGTAGTTGGCACCTCAAGGCAGCCTGATAGGCGCCATCTGTGCTGCCTACAGGGCATCAGGCCCACCAATTAAAAGGAGAAGGGCAAATTTTAATCCAAGATTGTTAGTTGATAAAAACCACCACTTAATCGAGTGCAGCCTCCACCCTTCAATAATCATTTATGCTGCTGATACCATCATGCTTATTTGAAATCTAGAAGCTTGATGAAAAATTCAGTATTTCCAGCCAACACTAAACTTTGGATTAGTGCAACCTGGCACTGATGAAGCCTTGAGCAGCTAACAATAAATCCATAGAAAAAGACGCTCTGCAATTATTCATTAGCCTTTACATTGTAGCAGGTTAAAATTCAATTTGCCATGCACTGTACAGACATAGGGTAGAAAATCTTTTCCAATCTAGGGGACCAATTAACAGTATCATTATGAGGAGATGTGCCGTTAATTGCATATTTTAATTACATCCAACTAATTTCCACATCATTTTGACAAACCCAGCAGGTGCTAAAATAGAGCTGAGTAGAGATACCTTGCACATTATTTTTATTCTCCATCTTTTTTACCCTCAAACAGGGATGACAGAACTGTTTGAAAGTTCTTGAGAGACAGCAGCAGCTCCACTGGGGGGACCATTTTTTATCAGAAAAGCAGGGAGGGGAATTACTTAGGAAGCAAACAAACGAAGTACAGTAGATGCTTGTGACCATGCAGAATTACATTACACCAGTGACCACTTTAGCCTGACCTACTCTGTCTGACAGCAGCTCTCCAGGGTCTGACTTGCTTAACTGGAGGTTCTAGGAACTGATTCTGGATCTTCCTGCTTGCCAAGCCTATGCCTCACCATGGAACTGCAATGATCTCCACACACACTGTGTACCATGGAGGAGAAGCTCCTTTGCAAACAAAATAGTGTAAAGAAGGAAGGATTATTAGAAGGGTTCAAATTTGAGTGCTGAACGGAGATACCTATGCAGACTGACTGTTTTGCATGTCCTTGACAGAAATATTATGAAAATAGAAAGTGATTTAGAGGCCAGAATCCTCCCAAATGCCAGCACAGTGATCATAATACTCTGCCTGCACAGTTCCTGCTTTATTTCCTATGGGGCCGTTGTGAAGGAGGTGGTTGCCCACTGCAACTTCTACAAGGAGATACTGGGTATATTTTTAGCCAGACTTCCAGAATTTCAAACAAACAAACATACAGAAAGGACCACTGTGCATTTCCAGATGCAAAGTCACACAGGGAGCAAGAGCCCTGTCTACAGATCAACTTGTCAGGGCAAGTGAGGGTGAGCCTCTGGAGAAAGAGAACTCGTAGCCACCACCAGTCTCTCAGTCTCACTCTGGGGAAAGCAAGGAACAGAAGTAAACTCCCTGTCTTCTCCTCCTCCAGAATTTCAGTTCACGCAAGGTAAATCTCTGCCTCCCCTTCATATCTTCCCACTGCACTTGTGCAAATGGACAAAGTTGGTGCAAGAGAAAAAGGATCTTGGCTAGTAAGACTGTGTGTGCAGAGCCCTCTATGAAGCGCTCAACTCAAATCTGAAGCTCATATGCTGGCCAGGGAGCTTCGGCACATGTAGCCACAGTGGCTTTCCCAAAAGCCCGTCTTCCAAATTTCAAAAGCTCTCTAAAATAATCTGCTTTGATCTCTGCACGTGTCCTCTTCTTCAAGGAAAGAGGGTGGTGGTGGTCAAAAAAAAAAAAAAAAAGGCAAGCTCTGGCCCCTTCAACTGCCTTGCCCACTGCAAAACTAGGCCCCTCACCAGATTATCTCCAAGGAGATCAAACTAAACCCACCCACCCCAACTCATGTTGTAAAGTACACGTACACACACACACACACACACACACACACACACACACACACACACACACACACACACACACACACACACACACACACACACACACACACACACACACACACACACACACACACACACACACACAGAGGGGGGGAGAGGGAGAGAAGAAATATCTGGCTTTACTCAAACTGGTTCTGCAACTGGTTCATTTACATTTTAAAACAAAACAAATAAAGACCCTAGACATTTTATAGATGGTTAACGATCCTACTTTTATATCATGTCTCACAAAGAATAAATTATTATTTTGAACTGAAAACTGCATTATATGCTTTGGGAGAAAGGCACTTTATAAATAAAGTACATGAAAACATTATCTACTGGCAACTAATATTCAATTGATTATGTGCGCATGCTAGAACTATATTTGATATGGACAAATTTTCAATCATTACAAATACACAATCTGAAGCCGCAGTTGCTTATCATGACCCAAATTGTGCAAAGCAAGCTGTTTTTGAACTTCACTACTATCTCATCTTTCCGCCAAACAGCCTGTGATTTATATTTTGTAGACCATCACTCGGACAGCCTACTGTATGGCTACTACAAACTAAAAGCCATGCGGACCACAGCTATAAAGTAGAAAATGTTAACAAGATGAGACTTTATGGCAGTTCTTTCTTTTAGCAAATAATGGTTGCTGATCCAGGGTGAAAGATTATTTCAAATGAGTACATTAAATGCTTCAGGATTATTTGACTTATTTATAATTCTAAGCAATTCAACATCTTCTTTAAAGAAATAAATCTCTAAGAGAAAATTATATTCTTAAAAAAATAATTTTACAAAATTCAAGATACAAACTAAAATAATTGTACTCCCCACCACGATTATATTCTAAGAGGCAAGAAAAATGTAGAAGCTGGACTTGATGTAAGGTGGACTACATATATCTTAACTAGAACCAAGAGAAATTGGTGATTTATGGATAGCGACAGCCTGTGTTAAAAGACATTCCAATTTTAATTTTCTAAATTGTTATCACTTTCTTGATCTCTTTGCTTTTATTTAAAAGCATAATAAAGCAAGCATGAACATACCATCTTATACTAACATACAGTATAAGCTAACCCAAATCATTAACAATATTTATTTCTGACCTGAATCATGAGAATTCAGAAAAGCTCAGTGGCACTTAAATACAAACTGAATTAAGGGTCATCATTTGTATAAATGGTTTTTGAAACATGCCTTACAAATTGATTTTTTCCCCTCGTGAACCCATGTGACTCACAGTAAAGAAGAAAGGAAGCCATCAATGACAAATATCTGGAACAAATGTGGTGCAAAGAGTGGAGGTAACTCTCAGAAAGATTTCCCACTCATTCTGTAAGCAATGTCGTATTGCAGTGTGTCAATGGCCAAGTGCCATCTCTGGGAATTATTCTCATGATAGCTTAGGTATGAAAGAAAAGAGATCTCTGTAAATCTATGCCAATGACTAGTAACAAAATAACAATCAAATCTTGGAGTTTCATAGCCATCCTATCTCTAAAGGTTCACATTTTCCCCATGCTCATCCTCCTGAACCCCACTGCACACAGTGAGGGGTTACAAGTGCTGACAGTGTTTTTCTCTTTCAGCTCCCCCCCCTTTTAATTCTAAGAGAAAATGCACAAGGGCATATCTTCTACAAGCAATATCAAAACTAGATGCTTTTCATCCCAAGCTACTTAACTAGGAAGAAAAAAGTAATCCATATTAAATTATCTCTGCTGTGGTGGAGTCGAGTTCCGGTATCATCTCATTTTCTGAGAAATATATCTTAAGTCGTCTACCGGGAAGATTGCCATTTAACTGAAATGGGGGAATGAGTCCCCTTCCTTATGCCATACCCCCTTGAGCAAATGGACTTCATTCCAGCCTCCTATAAAAGTCACCAAGATCATACCTCTCCAATCATGCTCTTTTTCTGCATAAGAGCTCCGACCAGCCTCTTTGTTCGGCTTTGTGCATTTCGCATTTCCCTTGAACACCCCTGTCTTTACTGTTATGGGGGTGGTAGGGGATAGTGGAAGTGCAGGCTGTTTTGGGGATGCATTGTGGGAGTGAAGAAGGCGGAGAGGGGCATTTCTGCAGAATTCAGGAGTCCTTGAGAAGTCACAGGACTATAGGAATGGCTCTGACGGAGGAGAAGAGCATCACATGTCGAAGACCTAGTCCAGCCTCATCTTTCCAAAAGCGGTGGGCACAAAAGCGAAGTCCACAAGCGGGACGCAGGGCAGGCCAAAGCTGGTGTCCCTTGTCCGCACTGTCCCCCCCCCCCCAAATGCACTGCCTTTCTCTTGCAGGAAGAAGCTAACAAATCAACAAAATCAACAGCAATCCCCCCCTCCACATCCATGCATGTGCCATGGGGGTGATGATTTCAAACCAATTCTTTCTCAGCCAGATTCTTTCACCACCATTCCCTTCATCAACTCACAGAAAGGCTGTTCAGAAACAACACCTCCTTCTACGAAGGCCCCCAAATCTCCCCTTCCCCCACAAAGCATGCTGTACCGAAGAAAACCCAAACTCCCTACCCACATCCCCCTTCCGTTTTCAATGCCCAGAGTAGACCTTTGGTCTGGATGGGCAGGATAGAAATCCAATAAATAAATAAACAAAGAATAAAATATATAAATAAATGCCCACTTCAGTGCCTGTGACCATGCCCACGGTGAGCCCCAGGAAGGGAAGAAAAGAAACCCACCTTCCATCGATGCCAACCCTCTCCTTGGGGGTGCAAAGTGCCAGGGAGAGACTACAGCACATAAATGACTCCTAATAATGTTTTCAGCCTTCATCCCTCATTACTCTCTTTTTAAAAACTGTACATATAATTACCCTGTCATTGTGCATCCACTTCGCTTACTGTTGGGCAAGGAGGGGGCCTGTAATTGGGCTGAAAAGGAGGGCTGGAATAGTTTTAAGTGCCATCATCACTGCTGTCGGCTCTGGCTATCATCATCATCACCATCATCATCATCATCATCATCATCATCATCATCATTATTATTATTATTATTATTATTATTATTATTATTATTATTGGTGAAATCTCTGCCTACTGCAAGTCTCTGGTTCAAGGGATGCCATGAGGGAAAGCTCCCCCATATGCTTTACTAGGGAGCTGGAGGTCTCCTCTTCACACACACACACACGTGTGTGCATGGACAACCAACCCCTTATTTTAATCCCTTGACGCCCCCCAACTCACAGCCCCCTTCCCCAAATTAGAACTGGGCTGTGGGGGTGCCTGAGAGAAAGGAAGCGTCCAGGAAAGGGGGGGAGGGGGGCAGAGGCAGGAACGGGGGGGTTTCAAGACCCCCAGACCAACCCCCCCTCACACACGCCTGTCAGAAGGGGGACCGAAAAGCCCACCCCTCCCCCTATTTATTGTGGAGCGTTGGGGGGGTGGGGGTCTCGAGGAGGGCCACGCTGGGACCCTCCCCCTCCTCCTACCTATGGGGGGAGGGGAGGGCCAGAGACTTCATCCCCACCTCAAAAAAGGGGGGAGCTTGCCCCTCCCCCCTCATTTTCTGAGGGAATGAGACCCCCCACACACACTCACACGCACACTTTATTATCAGCCCAAGGGGAAATATTGGTAGCCCCCCTCCCCTCCCCTTCCCTCCTCAGTCCCCGTCGTGGGCTTACCCGGCTGGGAAGGGGCCACGCTCACCTTCCTCTTCCTCCTCCTTCCCTTCCCCACAAGCGCTCAGGGGTCTCCTCAGCAGCCGAGCGGCGAACCCGAGCGAGAACCTCCCCCTGCCCGCCTGCCGGCCGCGCCCCGTCCCTCCGCGCCAGGCCCCGCCCCCTCACGAGCAGTGGCAGGGAGGGGGGAGAGGGGGGGAGAAAGGAGGGGGGTTAAAAAAAAAAACCTGCGAAAGGCGGCAGCCAATGAAAATCCCCGCCGCCGCCGCGGGCTCCGCCCCTCCCGCCTCGGTTGCTAGGTAGGAAAGAGAAGGTGGAAGGGAAGGGCGGGGGTGCGTCCGACGGGGGGGGGCGGGCGCCGCTGCCGTCCTGAAAGCCGCCGCCGCCGCCGTCGCTAGGCAACGGTTGCCATGGCGAGCGGACTCAAGCGGCCCGGGGGGGGCGGAGGGCGGAGGGCGAGGCGAGGAGGCGACCAGGCCGCGGCTGCCTCGCCCCGGAAGGCGGGCGGAGAAAGAAAGGGGTCCCGCCGGGTCCGTTCCGTCGTCGGGCTGAGAGGCGGGCCTGGATCAGGACCAGGGCCCCGGGGGGGGGGAGCAGGTGAGAAGCCCAGGAAACCCGAAACTTCCTTCGGGGAATTAGGGTGTGTGTGTGTGTGTGTGAATGGGTGGACACGTGTGCGTCCCTGGCGTGTTGGGCTGGGATGGCCTCTCCTGGCGGTGGGACCGACAGCCCTTTGGGACCCCGGGAGGGGGCGGGGGCGGGGCGGCAGAGGGAGCCACGGTGGTCCTCCTGTCCAGCTGTATGGCATGGACTACAATTCCCATCGACCCGTCGTCGTGGACAGCGCAGGCTAGGATGGTGGGAGCTGGAGTCCTGGCCCACGAGGGTGGCCACAGACAGATTTCCTCCCCTCCTCCCCCAAGGAGAACAAGCATCCCTTAGAAAAGAGGGCAAAGGAGGATACTGGTGTGCATAAAGTAGCACTATCCTAATTTAAATGTCATTGGAATTGTATGCTTTATTGAGGAGGGCCGTATTTTGCACTCAAATAGGGGAGCCGGTGACCGATTTCCCCTGTTTCGCCCCCATGACCCCTTTGCAGTCCAGGAAAACAAAATCTTAAGTGTGCTTCGTTAAGTGCCACCCCCGTAGCGCTTAAAGCAGTCTCTGGGCGGTTTGCAATTTTAATTTTGCAGCTGATCCATTGCACACACAGAAGGATGGAAGGCAGAGTCAGCCCTGAGCCGGATCCTCGGACCTGGGATCGAACTCAAGTCCTGAGCCGAGCCTTCCCTGCAGTCCTGCGGTTGAAGCACGCGCGGTGCCCGGAAGGGTTCAGGGGCTGCTCCAGGTTGGAGGATGCGCAGCTTCCAAAACCAGACCTGGAACCCCCTCTTTGTGGCTCTTCCTCTTTCCATCAGATTTGCACTGAGCTGCCCTTCGAAGGGAGGACACGGGTCACAAAGAGTGACCGCCATTGCAACACAAAGGGCCACCCTGCATTCAAGAAATGAATGGAATGCACCAGGAAGGCTAAGTTAGGCATAGAGCAGGCATTATAGGTGGAAACAAAAGAAAAAGGGGGGGGAAAAAGTCTAATACACGCTGGTGTCTTAAAGGCTCCCTTTTATATTTTTCAATATGAGCTTTTGTTGATAAATCCATGTCATCAGACAGCAGGCAAAGGGCTAGAAAAACCGACCTCCAAATCCTTTCCCTTCAGCTTGCTGTGTGAGGTTGAGCCAAGCATTTGGTCCCTCTCAGCCTTGCTCTCAGACAGGGTTGTTGGGACAGAGAAGAGGGAATGCAGCACCACTTTCACTGCTTTGACTTCCTTGGAGGGACTAAACTCTGCTACCGTCTTGATATTCTGCTTGCTGTCCTTCTGTGTGGATTTCGAGCTAATAGATCCACCACTGACATGGTATTCTCCCTCCGACAGTTGCAGGAGAAATGCAGGGAAGAACAACAGCCACTCTTAGTGGCCTTCATAGACCTCACAAAAGCATTTGACTTGGTTAGCAGGGATGACCTTTTAAAAATACTTCCCAAGATCGGATGTCCACCTCGTCTCCATAACATCATCAGGTCCTTCCATGATGGAATGAAAGGCACTGTAGGTGTCTATCTCTGGACTAGATCAGACGGAAACCTCTTTAACCTCTCTAGATTGAGAGCGAAGACCAAAGTCCAACTGAAATGCATGCGGGACTTCCTCTTTGCAGATGATGCAGCCATTGTTGCCCACTCTGCTGAAGACCTCCAAAAACTCATGAATCGTTTCAGCAAGGCCTGCCAAGACTTTGGACTAACAATCAGCCTGAAGAAAAGAAAAGTCATGGGCCAGGGTGTGGACTCACCTCCCTCTATTACCATCTCCACACAAGAATTGGAGGTTGTTCATGACTTTGTGTACCTTGGCTCAACCATCTCTGACACACTCTTTCTGGATGTCAAGCTGGATAAACGCATTGGCAAAGCAGCTACCATATTCCCCAGACTCACAAAGAGAGTATGGCTCAATAAGAAGCTGACAACACATACCAAGATCCAGGTCTATAGAGCCTGTGTCCTGAGCACACTCCTGTCCTGCAGTGAGTCCTGGACCCTTTGTGCACAGCAGGAGAGGAAGCTGAATACGTTCCATATGTGTTGCCTCCGACAGATTTTTGGTATCACCTGGCAGGACAAAGTCCCAAACAGAGTAGTCCTAGAACGAGCTGGAATTTTCAGCATGAATACATTACTGAAACAGCGATGTCTACGTTGGCTCGGGCACGTCGCTGATGGTCGGATTCCAAAGGACCTCCTGTATGGAGAATTAGTGCAGGGAAAGCGCCCCAGAGGGAGACCACAACTGCGATACAAGGACATCTGCAAGCGAGATCTGAAGGCCTTAGGAATGAATCTCAACAGATGGGAAAACCTGACATCTGAGCGTTCAGCCTGGAGGCAGGCATTGCATCACGGCCTCTCCCAATTTGAAGAGACCCTTATCCAGCAGGCCGAGGTGAAGAGGAAGTCACAAAAGCAGCAAAAGCAGGGAGCTGGACAGGGGGCAGATTTCATTTGTGTTCAGTGTGGAAGAGATTGTCACTCTCGAATTGGCCTCCTCAGCCACACTAGATGCTGTTCCAAGTCCTCCATACAGAGCACGTTACCATAGTCTTTCGAGACTGAAGGATGCCTAACTAACTGTCCTTCTGTATTATCAAATCATTTCCAGTATATAGCAGTTCTAGTAGGGTTATCCTTGGGCCCATCACGAGAAAATTGGATTCTTTGGAAAAGACCATAATGATTGTTAGCCGCCTAGAGTGGTCCTCACCCGACCAGATAGGCGGGATATAAATTAAATTAAATAAATAAATAAATAATAATAATGTTGGGAAAGGTGGAAGGCAGCAGGAAAAGAGGAAGACCCAATACGAGATGGACTGGTTCCCTAAAGGAAGCCACAGGCTTGAGTCTGCAGCAGAGGAGCAGGGCTGCTGAGGACAGGACCTACTAGAGATGGCTCATTCATAGAGTTACCATAAGTTGGAGGCAACATGACGGCACATAACAACGACAAACAACAAATTAGGGTTTTCAAGGCTTTGAGATGCTGAAGAAGTGGTTTGCCATGGCCAGTGTATTTCCTTGGCTGAAAGGGGATTTGAATCCAGATCTCCTGAGTCTTAGGATGACACTGTCCACTACATCATGCTGGCCCTTGACACTGGGGGAAAGCAGTGTTGTGGTAAATAGCACATCTGGCTGGCTGGAACAGAATAGATCAAGTCTGGACCTGCTAGGTTGCCGGTCCAAACTATATATAGTCATAGTCAGTAATCAACTGATAGTCAGGGTTTTGTTTTTTTAATACAGGGGAAAAAATGATACCATCCAAGAAGAATCGGGCAATTTCAGCAGCCTTGGGGAAAACACCAGGGTCTTCAAAATTTAAAGAGAAGAGAAAGAAAAGTCTGGGAGAAGAAAAAAAATAGTCTTAAGTAGGGAGTGACAGCCCCCAAAGAGCGAAATGTCCAATTTAAAGTCCTCTCTAAGGGGCAGGCCTAAGGGAAAAGCTCTTCCTCAGATCTTGAAGGTGTGCCACTGGTCAGGGCGGAAAGACAGATTGACTTCTGATTACCACCAAAGTAATAACCACATCAATTAAGTTGATTCTGACTAGAAGCAACCATCTCCAAGGTTTCCTAGGTATGTAGTAGGTAGTTTGAAAATGTTGACCTTTCCTTTCAAGGCTCGGTGAGGAGTCAAGCACCTGAGGTCTGGCCGTGCCGCCACATGCTCTTGCTTAACAAGCTGTCCGACCAGGTATTGCTATTACTATCTCTACACAAAGATTTCCATAGCCCTCTTCCTAATCAAATTGCAAAGCAGTTTACAATAAGAACATATTTAATTAAATTAATAGCTAAAAAGCAAACTAAAATACCAAAATTGCAATAGAACAAACACTCCATTAAAACAATTAATTGAAGTTATGTGTTTGCATATATATTTGCCCCTCAAATCTTCTAGAATTAATGTATTCTGATCTGATCTTCTTAATGTTCAGGGTTTGTCTTCTACAGACAGAAGGGCTGCAGTGGCAGAAGCTCCATCCATCTGGCTTCAGGGACCCCTCACCTACGCGCATGTTAGCTTTCTCTCCTCCCTTTACATCACAGCCGACCCCATGCACCAGGGGTCTTGTGACATGGTCAGGGTGCTCAGAGAGACTGCTAAGGGCAAGTTCCATTCAGCTAGCCTGGTTATAAACCTCGTGCAGTGGAGAGGTGTTCCATAAGTTTGAGGACTCCGATCGAGAGGAATTCAATTTCAGCTCTTATGACAAAGATGGCTTTTAAAAAATTATTTCCATAGAATCAACATCTAGAATTCAGTTGATTCAGGTGCATGTTTTTCCTCCAGCGGAAAGAGTATGTAACATCATCTAGTCATTATCAACATGTGGATTATGGTCACTAGGTTAAGTGCGTACAAATGTTTGTGTTAAAGCTTTTCCTGAACAATGTTTTATTGAATGTATTCCTAGTAATGTCGACATAAACCATTAATGAAATAGTACTGCATTTGTTGGAGAACCTCGCTTAACATTTTTGCAGGGTTAAACCTGGATTAGCACAATCTAGGAAATCAGTCTAATACCCTTAGTTAATATGATACGAGCATTACAGTGCATTAATCTTTCTTAAACATTATCAGATTATGTCAGGGAACTAACAGCTGGCTTAGCAGCCTGTTGACATCTTGCTTCACCACAGAGCTCATTGGGAATAAGGGCAGACTTTTAATGAAGATTGTGGGACATGGTGAAGAGGTGGGGACCCTGTTATTTCACCCCATATCCACCTATAGCATAGCTTACTGATGGGCAGAGGTGGCTTATAACCACAGAATTATTAAGCCATTGCTTGCAGAAGTCAAGATTCCCTACTGTAGACTCCACACCAAATAATATACTTGTATCCGTCTTATTCTAGGCACCCTGATGTCCTGGGACACCAATATTTTCTGAAGCAAGGGTGATGTTATCACATTCATATGCATTAGTTAGCCCAAGCCTGTCTTGCTGTGGTTCATAACATGTCACAGTTGTAAACTGAAGAAGTGTGTACTTCAGCATGCCTTTAGGGAAAAAAAAACCAATCCAGTAAAAACAGTTGGCTTTTTTTGTCCACTTGGTTTCATGGGTCAAATTCAAACATCATGCCAAACCATGGTACGTTAGATACTGTTGTTGGGAGACAAACCAGAATATGAGCTTCCAAATGTACAAGAAAACGATGCTACGCAGTTCCCTGTCTGCTTTTGATTTGTCAACATGCCTTTAGATGAGAAACAGTGATAGTCACACAACTATAGTTTGTTGATTCAGACATCACACTAAGCTCATAACGTTGTACAGGCGGCAGCAGCAAAAGCCATCCCAAATAATAGGAAAGGCAAGAAAGCAAAGTGGCTGTCCAACGAGGCCTTACAAATAGCAGAGAAGAGAAGGGAAGCAAAATGCAAGGGAGATAGGGAAAGTTACAGAAAACTGAATGCTAACTTCCAAAGAATAGCAAGGAGAAACAAGAGGGCCTTCTTAAATGAACAGTGCAAAGAAATAGAGGAAAATAATAGAAAGGGAAAAACCAGAGATCTGTTCAAGAAAATTGGAGATGTTAAAGAAACATTTTGTGCAAAGATGGACATGATAAAGGACAAAACAACAACAAAAAAGTCAAGTTTTTACCTACTCATAAATATGAGAGAAACTTGTACATACCAGTTTTGTTGTTTAGTCGTTAAGTCGTGTCTGACTTCTTCGTCACCCTGTGGACCAAAGCATGCCAGGCCCTCCTGTCTTCCATTGCCTCCCAGAGTTGGGTCAAATTCATGTTGGTTGCTTCGATGACCCTGTCCATCCATCTCTTCCTCTGTTGTCCCCTTCTCCTCCTGCCTTCACACTTTCCCAACATCAGGGTCTTTTCCAGGGAGTCTTTTCTTCTTATTAGATGGCCAAAGTACTGGAGCCTCAGCTTCAGGATCTGTCCTTCCAGGGAGCACTCAGGGTTGATTTCATTCAGAACGGATAGGTTTGTTCTCCTTGCAGTCCAGGGGACTCTCAAGAGCCTCCTCTGGCACCACAATTCAAAAGCATCAATTCTTTGATGGTCAGCCTTCTTTATGGTCCAGCTCTCACTTCCATACATTGCTAATGGAAAAACCATAGCTTTTACTATGCAGACCTTTGTCAGCAAGGTGATGTCTCTGCTTTTTAAGATGCTGTTGAGGTTTGTCATTGCTTTCCTCCCAAGAAGCAGGCCTCTTTTAATTTTGTGCCAGCTGTCAGCATCAGCAGTGATCATGGAGCCCAAGATGGTAAAATCTGTCACTACCTGTCACCAGTGTGTTTTTGGACTACAACTCCCAGAATTTCCCCAGGAAACTATGGGGAAAAGCTACTTGGGAATTCTGGGAATAATGCAGGAAGAAAGTCTTTCATTTGCTGTACTTCTGGGAGTTGTTGGTTAAACCTCAGAGTACAAGGACAATTGTAATAAATCCCTAGGTTTTTAACATCTGGTGGACAAGCAAAATCAGCAGACCTGGGAGCAGGGAAGGATAGGGAATACTTCTGCTTTGGGCATTTGCAGTCATGCCTCAGAAAGGATGATTGGCCCTCTTGATCTGGATTAACTGGCTTCTCTTACAGAGCAAGAATGGCATTTGCACCACCTAAAAACCTGGAGGGCCCCAAAATGCAAACAAAGATGAGTGCATGGACACCCCTAAACCATCAGCTTATGAATGATAAGGCGAGTATCCCATAGCTGTGTAAAGCCTTGGTCGAATCTTCATCCGTAATTCAAGCCGTCCGGGGGCCTATAATGTGTTGCACATGGCAGAGCATATACATAGGTTGGTTTACTCAAGAGTGGTTTCTCAGCTGTCAGTTCACTTGGCTTTGGTTGGTGACTGGTTGCATGGGCTTCATTTGGAAGTTGATTGCTCAGGTGTGGCAGCTTTGAAGTATTTTATCTCGGGAGGAAAAGCGTTTCAGCTCTTGATAGCAGCAATTCGAGAGTCTCATCTAGTTTAGGCCACAGGGATGGGAAGGATCTCCAGTGTTCTTCTTAAAAGGAAAATGATCTGGAGTGTATCTACGGGCATATTCACACCTGCCAAAAGAACGCCAGTTATACCGGTCCTTTCCATACCTCTGTCTTGTACCTACACATTTATTTTCACGGCCCCCATAATATATACACTGGTGGAAATGTTCCTGTTGGCTTTAATGATCTAGATTCATTTCTTCCTGTTTGAAACGTTATTGCTGACGTACCACCTGGCGGGCTGAGGCATCAAGTTGTTAGCAAGACAAAGGGCCCATGGAAGTTAATATGTGCCAAGATCATTCCTTTAAAGCCATAGACCTCAGTTTATCAATATATCAATATGCTGACTCTGCAGAAAAAAAGAATTAATCACAGGGGAGCCAAGCGGCACTCGGGTATGGAAAGAAGATTGATAATGTTCACATGCTGTACCAGTAAGGCATGAATAGACAGATCATCGGTACAATTTCAAACCACCCTCTTGGCAAGGGGAAAATAAACCGCTGGCCAGGAAGTGAAGTTGATCTTGGCCATGTGTCAAGTGCTCAGAAATTTATGAAACAATCTAAAAAAAAAACCCAGCCAAATCAGAATAACTGGGGTTCTTTTGCCAGATGCGATCAAGCCCTGTGTTAGTTTTTGTTATCCCCGCCTATGAGGCTTGCTTTTAAGGGAATCTTATAGCCTCTGGCTCCGATAGATTAATGGAGGAGAAAAACACACTCTTCCCCCCCCCCTTCCTGGGATGTGTTGAAGGATTTCTTAAAAGTTTGATAGTGGTATTTAACAGAATTGCCAAGCTCCATGGGATTATGACAATTGCTGTCCGCCATGGCATCTTGCCTGCATGGAATTTGCCTGAAAAAAAAGGTAGAAGGAACACCAGCTTTGACCAGAAATGAAACTGAGAGGCACAGAATTTGACAGTTTCCTGCCTAGAACGAAGAGCAAGGGACAGAATATATTTAAAAAATAAAAGGGAGAGTGAGGGTCAGGGTCTCTCTTTTTTTCAGGAACCTGGGAAATGTCATGGATGCTGGGGAAGAATCAGGAAGTCTCAGTAAGGAAGGAGTCTTCTTGGCATGGTGAGATTCAGAGAAAACAACAGAAAAGAAGATGCTTTAGGAAGTCTTCCTCGGATTCCTAGCTTGACCGTTCCCCTTTACTCTGTGGCTGCCTCCTGTCTTGTTTTGCGGTCCTCTGCGCAGAACCGTTTCTTCCCGTCCTGCATAATAACTGAGCTCACAGCTGCCCAAATGAGGCTGACCGGTAGTAGCTTCACTCCTGACTGAAGCAAGCATTTCATAATTGCTATGAAACAGAACTTGCTGCCATGGGATGCCGTGCTGGCCAAGGCATAATTAGTGATAATTATGGGCCATCAGCTTGGTCCTAAGGCCTCCCTGGGTTTTCTAAGGACTCAGGTATCTTCCCCAGTCTTCTTTTTTTTTTAGTGGCGCTCTGAGATTGCCCAGCTTCTCCCAAGACCCTCCAGTTGGCCAGAGCATGGGATCTCCTCAGATGCACACGGTCCGGGTGGTGGCCCCTCTGCTGGGACGGACACACACTGGGGGAGTCAGACTCCCCATCATCAGGTGCTTCAGTCCACTGGGTTATACCAGCTAAAGGAGACGAGACAGAAATCTCAGATGAGAAATCTCTCTGTGGCTGTCATGACTCCATGCGATCTTTAGCAAGGCTTGGAGAGGTCCCTTGGTTGGATGGGAGCCTCCCAGGACTTCCCCGCCATCATGGGCCACGGTGGCTTTTCCTTTTCCTTTAAATCAAAAGAAATAGACGGATGAGGTTTAGAGCCACTGAACCTCCAAATAGTCAGAATCATGAGTGCAGCTTTTCAGTGACTTGCCTGCGGCAGTGAAGAGAACGATCATGACCATTTTTGCTAAAAAAAGAGTGAGAGAGAGAGAGAGAAGAGAACAGCAGAGAAGGAGAAACAAGCCATCTTTTCTATAAGACCCCATAAATCAAAGTAAATCTGGACTATGTTTGGGATGCCGAAAGAACAACAAGGTCAGGGTGAAATAGAGGTTGGGATTCTGGTCATCCAAAAAAGGAACTGAGATAATTTTCTGAATTAGAATTATGGCTTTGGTGACACGGATCCTTTAATAGCAGACTGAGTCACTGACTTGACTCATTTTTAACAGCTTGTTGAAGTCACTGATTTGTAGTTCAATTTTTTGTATTACTTACCCAATGTTTTCTTTAAAGGTATTTGAAGAAAGAAGAAGCCTGTTGAGGAAATGGGTAATCCTTTCTTTCTTTCTTTCTTACTGGTTCTGCCAATTCCATGGGCCACCGTGGAGAGACCAGGCTGCGACGGGATATGTCAGTTTATTAAAGAACGCTCACCGTTATTCTTGACACAGAAGGTCAGACTTTCGGAAAGGTACATTTAGAAGCAGTTTGCCGATTGGGAGGTACAATGATTCTATAAATGTCAAACGTGTGTCCAGATTACAAAAGCATATGAATCCGCCATTGATGGGTACAGTACTTGGCAGTGATCCTGCCATTCCCGTTAGACTTGCAGGTGCTTCCGGTTGGCCGTGGTTGTGAACAGGAATTGGAGTGCATGGATCTGGGGACCAGCAAGGGGCAGGGGCTGTTGTGTCTGTCGATAGCCATTCCATGTGGTAGCCAAAGAGAATCTCTTGGAAGAGATATAATGTGTCTGTGAACACCAGATGCTGAAGGGATGGCCAAAGAAGGCCATTGCTTCATGCCATGCTATTAAGCTTTCCAGACATTATCTGGCTTTCCCCTGTTGGAAACAGCATGCTGGTCTAAACAGACCCTTGTCCCGGTCCAGTCAACCACGTAGAAGGGTCTCTTTCCGCTGATCGTGCGCAGCAGGGGCCAGCCATGGGGTTTGACGTTCACAAGATCTTACCAGCTGCTGGTGGGGGAAATCACTTCTTTAGGTCTATGCTTAAAGGGTGCCTGAAAACCTGCGTCTCCCCCGTTTTCCTCCCAGTTTGACAAATGGACGGACAGCCAGAGGAGAAGAATCCTGACGGACTTTGTCCAGCGCTGCTCCCTCTTGCAGCTGAAGTTCTGCCTCAAGCAGCTGCAGGACCGCGTTCCGGCGGAAGCTCTGGATTTCACCACCAAGCTCCCCAGGGTCTTGTCCTTGTACATCTTTTCCTTCCTCGACCCTTGGAGTCTTTCCCAATGTGCTCAGGTAAAACTCAGTCCGTTTAAACCCATGAAGTAAAAAACAGAGGGAATAACTGGACATGTTTATTCCGGACCTCCTTATGACTGGACCACAGCAGGAAGCCTTTGGGCTAATTTCTGAAGAAATGAAGTTCAGGGCTCTATAAAATCAACCTCTTCCTTTCCCAGAAAGCCCTTAGGGATTAATGAGTGGGTGGAGGGGAGAGAATGAGAGAAAACAGAGTGTGGGAAGCAGGCCGAAAATGGAGGGGTTCACCTCCGTTTAGCGCCAGTCCCATCATGCATAGGTGTTTCCATCACTGATCATTGGCTTCAAACCCCTTTACTACGGGAAATGCGGCCCTCTTAACACATCATCCATTGGGCAAGGTGTGCCTAACAGGCTGCATGTGACACACAAATACACCTCGCTGATAACTAAATATGTCCCCCATCTTCTACAAGCCCTGCGGCACTTTCAATTTTTTTTTAAAAGATGTTGAGGGAGATTCCACACACATACACATAGTATACTCTGTGGAGCACAGAAGGCCATTTTGCCATTTTTTGTACCTCCTTAGCACGCTGGGGTTTCTCATGCATTCCATGCCAAAAGCATAAAGGTTTTTGGCCACTAGAGAGCATGAGGAAACTTCTTCCATTTAAAAAAAAAGTATTTTTAAAGGAGAAATATGGATTGGAGATGAGCAGGGGATTGGAGTAGATGTGGTCCTATTATGCATGTTTGTCCTTTGTCCTTCCTTAGACGGCCCATCACCATGTCCCTTAGAATGCAGCCCTGGATAGGAAAACAGGTTGCCCACCCTGGCCCAGAAGAAGCGAAACAGGAGGAGACGGTGACAGGATTTGGCTTGTAATTCAAATGAGTTGATCTAAGTCGGGACATATTTGTGCAACAGAAACAAAAGGATTAGAAAAAAGGTTGTTGTGTTTTTTTCGGACTCTTTGGCCGTGTTCTGAAGGTTGTTCTTCCTAACGTTTTGCTAGTCTCTGTGGCCGGCATCTTCAGAGGACAGCACTGATCCCAGCCGTGAAAGCCTTTGCGAATAGATTAGAAAAAAGTTAGAAGTGTCCTCTGTTTTGCTTAGTTCTTAGACACCAGTGCCCAACTGGAATGGGAAGAATTGACCAGTGGAATGAGTTGCTTAAGAAAAATTCTGGGGAGTTGCCTGTGTTTCTTGTGGGCTTCCAAGTGAAGGCTGGGCAGACCCAAACAGGGGAAGGCAAGAGTGGTTTATAGGGTCCCTTGGCACTGGGACATTCATCCCACCTCTTCACATGGAGTGGTCGGCTGCATGGGGAGGCGGGTAAGGGCTCTTTCTCCGATGGGTGCAATGTTGGGCTTTTGCTCAATCTGAGATTTTCAGAAGCCAAGGCAGGCGCAGAGGGTCGGGGGTGCAGATGCGGTGGCTTTGCTGAATCCCCAGTGTCTCAAAGAGAAGAGCACACCTTCTTGAAAGACCCGTTCTGTGGTCTCAATTGAGTTGTGATCTTTGAGAGCCTTTGGTTGTCAGAGTAAAGAGATGGACAGCGGTTTGATTCCATGTAACGAAGCTTCTTATGGGTCCGGAAGAGACCACAGCAGCTCCAATTTGGGTGGAAGCACTGTCCTGTGGTAGAATACCATACCTGCTTTTCATGCACAAGGTCCCAGGATCTGCCCCTCACTTTCCCAGGTGAAAAGGAATCTTCAGGTGCCCGGCTATAAAAGATCTGAGCAAGCGAATGCTGCTGTGATGAGGCAGTACACACAGGCTCTTTGTACATATTTGTTTCCCTGGGGACACAAATATGAAGTGCGGCACCATAGGTGCCACGGAGATCTGTTCCTTCCCCCTCGAACCGGCCACTCCACTCACTGGTTGACACGCAGCACGCATGTCTTTTATCGTCAACATCACCACAATTGTGGAAGTCACCTGGCCAGTGCTTCCTTGCCTCCCCGCTCATCCGACCGCTCAGCAGCCGAGCAGAGAGACTCTTCACCCTACCTCTTCACATGGAGTGGGCGGCTGCGTGGGGAGGCGGGGAAGTGCTGGCCGGGCTGTTTTTGCGATGGGTGCAATGTTGATGAAGAGGGCGGATGTGTGCTCTGTGTGTACTTTGCATGGTATTTTATCTGTACCAACCAGGGCAACCCTAACGCCAAGGATATCCGTGTACAAAATTTTGCTCCGTTACTTGGATATTAGACCACAGCCGCCTTGAGTGCCGTTCTTTGGGAGAAAGGTGAAGCATAAACCCAATAAATACTCTAATGAGCCTGCCTTTAGTCTGGGGCGGACAACATAAAACAGATGCAACTATGCGCTTCATTAAAATCCATTTTCATTGCCCGAGGGTTAAAACTGTGTGGTTATCTGAAGAGTGTGAGCCACGGATGCGTCTTGGATAATTTCTTTGGCATTCTCAGGTGAGCTGGCACTGGAAACACCTGACGGAGCTCGATCAGATCTGGATGCCGAAATGTCTGCGGTTTGGGTGGCACATCAGCTTCTCTCCAACTCCATTTGAGCAAGGAATCTGGAAGAGAAACTATATCAAGAAAGTGGAAGAGCTCCAGGTCATCAGGCATAAGGTAACCCTGTATTTTGAGAGGAGAGAGACCTTTCGGGAGATAGGTTTGGACCTTATACTGTAGTAGCCTTATGCAGGCTATTCCGTGCAAGAATTGTGCAGGAAATCCATGCGGGAATTAGGAGGTCTCACTTGTATTCTGAAGGGAGCAAGATGATTCTCCGCAGAGCTGTGCCAGCCAGCGTAGCAGAACCTGGAATCAAGAAGTGGAATTAGTTGGCCAAACTTTTTACACCAAGTACATGTGTGTAAACTTGTGGAATTTATTGTCTCAAGACACGGCAAAGGCTATTGGTTTCTGTGGTTCAAAGGAATTTCCTCTTTCAAAGGGAAGAGACCAGGTATGGGCAGTCTTGTGGTTCTTGTGAATTAAAATGTTGGCCCTCAACATGGGCTGCACCAGGCCCAGAAGGTATTTTAAAAATGTAAACAGGAAGTAACTCTCGGGGCAGTCCAGGCCATTATCAGAAAAATGTTGACGGTCAAGAAGCTTTTCTAATGCTTGGCTGAAATCTCCTTTGTCACGATTTGAATCCATGACTCTGGGTCCTACCCTGTGGAGTTCCAGAGAACAAGCTTGATCCATCTTCCATGTGACAGCCTTTCAAATATTTGAAAACGGTTTTCATTCTTCTCCAGGCTAAACCCCGCCGGTTCCATCAGCTGTGCTCCATAGGGCTTGGTTTCTGGACCATTTACCACCTTAGTCAAGGCTGCTGGTAATAAAGCAACAAAGCATGCTCATAATTGGTGGCCACTAGTCTCGAAGGGATTTGGTGGCGCTGTGGTCTAAACCGCAGAAGCCTCTGGGCTGCAAGGTCAGAAGACCAGCCGTCATAAGATTGAATCCACATAGTGGAGTGAACACCCGTTGCTTGTCCCAGCTCCTGCCAACCTAGCCGTTCGAAAGCATGCAAATGCAAGTAGATTAATAGGCACCACCATGGTGGGAAGGTCACAGTGTTCCGTGTCTAGTCATGCTGGCCACGTGACCACGGAAACTGTCTACGGACAAAACGCTGGCTCTATGGCTTAGAAACGGGGATGAGCACCGCCCCCTGGAGTTGGACACGACTGGACTCAATGTAAAGGGGAAACTTTACCTTTTAGTCTTGTTGACAAGGTGATTCTGGAAGTTACAGGCCAAAGAAATAGGTTTCTGAAGTTGCAGGCAATAGACCCAGTAACCAGGAAATGTCTGCTGTGTCATGCCATTTATTTTGCTTCTTCGCCTTTTCCTCCTTTCAGATTCCTCCCAAAGAAAAATTTGAGGTGGCTGAAGTTGAGCCCATAGCAAGAGAGGCCCCAGAGGGGAGACAGTCCAGGCTGTCAGTTCTTCACTCAGCATCCCTCTTAGAAAAGAAGAGGAACAAGGAGAGGAAGGAGGCCCCTCCCTGGCGTTCTTCCGATAAGCATCCAACAGACACCGTCCGATTCAACTACTTGGACAATCTGGACCCCATCGAGCAGGCTAGGCAAGCGTGAGTTGCAACCTGGTTCCCATAATGTAGTTTTCATTAGAATTAAGTAACGCCAACCAGAACTAAGTAACGGCACAGTTACATTCTCCTTCCTCCTCAAGAGCAGCCCTGCCAAACCATTCATTCCGAGCTCTGAGTTAATCACCTAGAGTGTGTGAGTCTGTCCTGTCCTGATTAGCAGCGGCATGCTGGAGTTGAATTCTGGTTTCACGGGGACAGACGATTGAGGGGAGTCTTCTCGTTTTTGGATCTTCTCAAGGAGATTTCGGTGAAGCCAGGATTTTGCAGTAGATCGTGTAAGGCAGCAGATGGCTTGCTGCTTCTGGCATGCACAGAGAGGCATACTGCAGTAGTTCATGCTGCCCGCAATCGGCCCGGGAACTTCTGGAAGCCATTGTCTCAAAGCACCAATCTGCACATCACAAGCTTTGGTCCTCTGGATCTTTTGGACTTGAACTCCAAAGACCCCCAAGCTTTTTGCCTAGTTCAGCTAATCTGAAGAGGAACGTATTTGGCTGCCCGTGAAGTCTTCTATCCACAGGTTTTACATTCATAGCAGCCAGAATAGACAGCCAGACCCTTAGACCTTGGTCTTATATCCCTGTATTTATTGTTGTTTTAGATATCATGTTCTTTTTGTTTGTCCAGTTTGACTTTTTGCAGTATATGACAGTTCTTGAGGTTTTGTATTCCATTTTGTCTTACGCATGCCTTGATGCCGTAACAATAAAGTATGTAGGTATGTATGCACAGGTTTCACAGCTTGGGAGCAGTGATAGAGAAGGTCGTCTCCCACGTCCCCGCCAAATAAGCTCACATTAGCTCTTGGGGGGGGGAGTGCCTTCATCATCATCACCTTTTTTTAGCCCCTTGCCCTGCCTGGATTGCGCAAAAATGTCACTGGAACTTGTCTGAGTTTCATGCCTGTCTGCCCCACCTTGAACCCAAGGCTTCTCTGACACCTCCTTGGCAGAGACACACACAAACACACCCCTTGTACAGCTGCCTGTTGCTCTTTCATGGAATCCGTGCCAAACAAGACAGCTGGGTGACATACTTTGTTTGGGGGGCTCAGAATAGCCATTGTAGCTGGTCTTTTTCCTCCCCTCTTTCTACTTTTTCTGCCACACCCACATTTCATTCTGCCTGCAGACTCTACCCAGAGAACAGCCTCTGATTCTGCTTCAGCAGAACGCAAACTCTTCCACTGAAAATCACACATGCGTGCACACATAGCCACAGAAATCTATGAGCTGAATCAATCTGTCTCTCTATATAACAAAACCTTACTCCCCTGCCTGATATACCCCAAAGGGGATCTAAACATAATCTAATATTTCCCTGTTGCTTTATAACGTATTGATCTATGAGCCTACTAATCCTAAATCTTATTCCTAATTATCCCAAATATACAGTATTTAATGAGATGTGGAGAATGTAAATGTAAATTGAGGGTTCAGAAAGGACACAGAGAAAACTGCTGCAATGCAGGCTTGCACCAGGACATGTGTCCTAATAGCAGATGCTCGGGAGATTTCCGAGCAGCTATCCCCACCTTTCAAGTGGAAAGAACCAATGTGAAAAAAATACCTTCTGGTGTTTTTTTACTTGCTTCTAGATTTTATTGGTACAGACAGCCATCATTTACAGCTTTTCTTTTTTCCTCATCCCCCCTAGCTTGGGAAACCTATGGCAACCCCAGTCAGGAGACACTGAGTTCTCTGCTTTCACTGCCTTTGGTGCCAGATTGTCTTTAAGGTTCATTTCTCAAGAAATCGCTCCAGGATGCTTAAGAAGTAGGTTTTGCCTCCACTGCTCCTCTAGCAAGCCTAGCCTTTTGCCTTCTAATCTAGAGAGGTAAATGGGCCTCTGAATATTATGAATTATTATTACAGAGGTTCGGAACGATCAAATTCAGATGTGGATCTATTTGGAATTGTCCGAATATGGCATTATTTGGTGAATTTCAAGTGGGTCTGAAGTTGACATGTAGTTATGCTATGTGATTCCCTGATAGCACTGTTTGGCACGGGGAAAAAGAGCTCGTCCGCTTATATTCTGCTTTAAACCATCTTTTGATGGTTGTTGTGGGTTTTCTGGGTGGTTTGGCTGTGTTCTTAAGGTTGTTCTTCCTAACGTTTCGTCATTCTCTCTGGCCGGCATCTTCAGAGGACAAGAGTCAGAAGTCTGTGCTCTGGTGCAGTTTGTTTGGATAGTTGAGTATTTATAGCTGTGGGAACAGCTTTTGTCCTTTTCAGGAGATTGGGTCATTATGGTGATCAGTGTATTTTTTGTTGTGGGTGTATTGTTGTGATATCTTTCACTGTGGTTGATGGATCGTTAGCTGGTCTTTTGTGTGCAGTGATCACCGGTCCTTGTGGCTGGGTAGAGTTCCTTGACCTTTTGCATGCTGTGTTTTTCAGTGCTGGGAGCCAGGCTTTGTTGAGTTTTAGACTTTCTTCTTTTTTGTTGAAGCTCTGTTGGTGTTTATGGAGTTCAGTGGCTTCCCTGTGCAGTCTGTGATTGCTGGTGTTGTCCAGTACTTCTGTGTTTTGAAATAGAATTTCATGTCCAGCTTGTTTTAGGGCATGTTCAGCTGCTGCCGATTTTTGCGGTTGTTTTAATCTGCCATGTCTCTCATGTTCTTTGATTCTAGTGTGGTTGCTGCATTTTGTGGTTCCAATATATACCTGGCCACAACTGCAAGCTGGGGCTCGACCACTGCACTCCTGTCCACTCCTCTAACTGTGCATTAAGAAACTGATTTTTTTTCAACTAACTTACGGGAGTGCTGAAGCGCTTGCGTCCTGGGATGAGTGCAGGTCTCTCCAGAAAGACACCCTGCTCAACTCAGGCAGCATCAGTCCTAGGCCTGTCTACCCCCCCCCCCCAAAAAAAAACCTGTTTGTGCCATGAAAAGGATGCTCTGTTCCTCTCTGTCCTGGCAAACCATTTCCACCTAAGTTTTCTTTTCCCTGCTCCTGCAGGAGGAAGAAAGGCCTCACCCGGGACCTCAGCCAGCCAGCCTTTCAGAAGAAAAGGAGACCGGGCAGTGGAACATACAGACTCCGGAAAGCAAAATCCTTGGCAAGTATTGCCACCCTTCAGCCTGAGGGGAGATGAGCAGCAAACTCAGGGTGGTGCCCAAATCTGGACAAGGAATGGAGGGGGTCTTCTCTAGGGGCCAGCCCTCACCCGACCCCGTCAGGCCCCTATGTCTGTGCTCCACTCTTTTTGATGGCTCTTTGATGTTAGCAGGGTGACGGGGACTCCCGCTTTAAAACCACCAACTTGAACAAAGCGGGCGTTTCGTCTTTGAATCCCAGCCTTGAGCCACGCAGGCGTTCCTTGGACAAAGGTTTTTCAGTCGGTGGGGCACAGGCTCTGTATATTGGGGGCTCGGTCTGAGCCACAGGCTCTGTAAAGTTACCTTGATGGACTACAACCCCTCCCCCCCGAATCCCCCAGGCGTTGCCCCCTGAACGGCCACCAAATTCAGGGAGCAGGAATCCGAAGAAGCAGCCTTCCCAAGCTGTCCATGGATGGGCATGGCCAGAGAGGGCGAGGCTCCCTGTCGGACCCAGAAGTCCTCCTTAGAGGGACGTGGGATGTGTCATCGCTGGGCAAGGGAGATGCGGGGGGGGGGATGAGAGAGGGGAGCCGACAAGTTCCTGATCCCAGGATCCCGCTGCATCTGAAAAGTCTCTGCAGGATCTTTCCCTAAATTTTTGGAAGGATCTCTCTGTGATGGGCTCTCCCCTTCCCTGCCTCGCCTGCCCTGAGCCTGCCTTCTGGACCCTCTTCTGGGCCACCGGCCTCCCCAGTCAAGTGGTGTCCGTTCTTGTCTAGGCATTAGACCGGGGGGGGGGGAGGCGGTTTCCAGTGCCAACTGAGAAAAACCTTTATTTCAGTTTGCCCAGACCCAAAAAATATCCCAGAGCACCTTTAGGTGGGGTGACCATGTTGGGATGAGCATTCAGGGGAAAGAGTCACCTCCCACTTCCGCATGTGTGGGCTTGCAAAGGTGGAAGGGCGTTCTTCCTCAGCATTTCTTGGGGGGGGATGTATTTGATCTATTGGTTGCAGAGGATTTCCACTGAAGCTGGGGTGGCTGTGCCATCTCTCCCAGGGCGCACATGCACCCAGTCTCCCATTTTGAAGAGACCCTTGTCCAGCAGGCCGAGGCAAAGAGGGAGTCACAAAAGCAGCAAAACCAGGGAGCTGGACAGGAGACAGAGATTGTATTTGTCCTCAGTGTGGAAGGGACGGTCCCTCTCGAATTGGCCTTCTCAGCCATACTAGACACTGTTCCAAGTCCTCCATACAGAGCACGTGACCATCGTCTCTCGAGACTGAAGGATGCCTAACTAACTAAATGGGGGAGGCTGCTGCCTGTCTCTGTAAGTGGCCCTACAACTGGAAAGCAGATTTTAAATTAATGGGTCTTTCCTTGAGGGTAGATTTCCCTCTGCCCTCAAGGAAACACTCATTAGGCCCATAAGAAAGAAACCCAGTTTGGCGGCGGACGAAATTGGCAACTATAGGCCCGTCGCCAATGTTTCTTTCTTAAGCAAGGTAGTCGAGAGGGTGGTGGCCGATCAGCTCCAGGCGTTCCTGGATGAAACAGATGCCCTGGATCCATTCCAGTCGGGCTTCAGGCCGCGCCATGGGACAGAAACGGCATTGGTCGCCCTGTGTGATGACTTATTGAGGGAGGCCGACAGGGGCAAAGTGTCTCTGTTGGTACTCCTCGATATCTCAGCGGCCTTTGATACCATTGACCATGGTATCCTCCTGGGGAGGCTCGCCGAGTTGGGGATAGGTGGCCGGGCCTTTGCTTGGCTCCGTTCCTTCTTGGAGGACCGTCCCCAGAGAGTACAGCTTGGGGAGAATGTTTCGGCCCCGTGGTGCCTTAATTGTGGGGTCCCACAGGGGTCGATCATCTCCCCAATGCTGTTTAATATCTACATGAGGCCGCTGGGAGGGGTCATCAGGAGGTGTGGAGCGCAGTGCCATCAATATGCGGATGACACACAGCTCTACATCTCCTTTTTTCCAACTGCAGGAGATGCCGTTCTGTCCCTTCAGCGTTGCCTGGAGGCTGTACAGGAATGGATGCAGGAGAACGGGCTGAGGCTGAACCCGGACAAGACAGAGGTACTGAGGGTGGGCGCCCCCACACCTGGGGACATGGGAAACTCCCTCATTTTTGGGGGGCTGACCCTGCCCGCCAGGGATGGGGTCCATAGCTTGGGTGTCCATCTTGACCCGGCGCTCACCATGGAGACCCAGGTGGCGTCCGTGGTCCGTTCCGCTTTTTTCCATCTCAGGCGGATAGCCCAGCTGCGGCCCTACCTTGATGTGGGGTCTCTCACCACTCTGGTGCATGCGCTTGTAGTCTCGAGATTAGACCACTGTAATGCGCTCTACGTGGGGCTACCTTTGAGATTGCTGCGGAAACTACAGGTGGTGCAGAATGCGGCGGCCAGACTACTCAGTGGGCTGAGAAGATACCAACATATCTCCCCCACTCTGGCCGCATTGCATTGGCTGCCAATCCGATTCCGCATTGATTTCAAAGTGTTAACGCTTACTTACAAAGCCCTAAACGGTTTAGGACCTCGATACTTGGCGGAACGCCTTCTCCCATCTAGATCTACCCGTGTCACTCGCGCGAGCCAGGAGATAAGGCTGAGGAGCCTAACGCCGAGAGAGGCCCGAAAGGAAAAGACCAGAATCCGGGCCTTCTCGGCGGTGGCTCCTCGCCTTTGGAACAACTTGCCCCCTGAGATTCGCGCGGCTCCCTCGCTGGGCATTTTTAAGAAACAACTAAAAACATTGATGTATAGGCGGGCCTTCCCAACAGAAAACCCTTGACGATCTTTTTTCTTATTCTGTTCTTTATTATTATTATTTTTTTATTTAAGTTTCTGCTGTAAAGTTTTAAAATTACATTGTTGTTTTTACTGTAAGCCGCCTAGAGTGGTCTAATATGATCAGATAGGCGGGATAGAAATAAAATAAATAAATAAATAAATAAATAAATAAATAAATAAATAAAGGGGGGGGGGGGAAGCCTGCTTTCTGATCTTTGTAGGCGCGTGACCACCCGCCAACCCCACCAGAGTCAATAGGTGCGGATGAGCGCCATTTCTCCAGGGTGTGCCGGTCCTCGTCCCTGAATATGGCAGGAAACCAAAAGCACCGCTCTTCTACCCCTTTCCTCCTTGGGAATTCTGTCCTGCTGCCTCCCTGAGAGGCGTCTGCCCGTCTGCAGAGCGGAGCCCCTTGTCAATGCGGTGTGGGTTCTGTCCTGTGCGGAGGGAAACACCCCCCACACACCAATCCCTCCCCGGCTCAAAGGCTTTTCGGTTTAACATATTTTGCTTCCTTGTCCCCCCAGCAGCCGCCTGGGGCCAAGCTACCGAGAATGCCGGCGTGTAAGGCTCAGGTACACCCCACCTGCGCTGGCTTTGTCTCCCCCCCCCCCGCCCTTTGTCTGCTGCACCCATTCCGGAGGGGCGGGGATCCTCATTCTGCTTGTAAGCCCCGACATCCGCCTGTCCTCCTTGTCATGCTGTGTGAGCTCCTCTGACATGTTAAGCTCTTTGCATGCCCGCCTGCGTCTCCTCAGGTTGATCCCTGCCAATCACAAATGTCTCTTCTTGCAACGCAGCCCGGCCTTTCACATATCGTCCGCGCCTCTCAGTCTCATCAGCCGAAAGCCGGGGAAATGGAAAAATAGCGCCACCAGAGCTTCCAGAGTGTTTTCATTGCGAATGCTTTAGCGCATTTCACAGATTGCCCCGTATTTGAGTCACCTCGTCATGTATTATTTCTCATGGGATCGTATGGCTTCGTAACAGATTTGCAAAGCAAGCGTTTCATTGTCCTGGGCTTTTTCTCATCTTTCTAAGCAAGAAACAAAGCTGAAATCCTGGACTCACTTATCTAGGAATAAGTTAATAATAATAATAATAATAATATGTTAACAGACAAAGACCTGTACCTTCAAAGGTCACAGGTGGGGTGACACATCGGGAGAAACACATGACCATATTTATTTATTTAAAATAGGTTTATCCCGCCTTTCTCCTTAAAAATAACCCAAAACTATTTAGCATACAGAGAAAAATCTCATGTTGACGTTGGAGCGTTGTGCGTTGGGATGCGGCTTCCAGAACTTTCCAGCCACTTACAGTGTTAGTTGAAGAAATTTGTTGAGGTTTTTAGTCTGGGAAAAAAGTAAGCTTTCTAAGTTCTGCGGTCAGGTCCTGGAGGTGGACTCTCATGTCCCTCTGTGGACAAGCAGGCCTGCATGACAGGTGGACACCCCGAAGGTCACGTGCAATTCTTATTTGTATCTTACAAACCTTTGGTCCGATTCCCAGCTTTCATTCCAGGGGCCAGCTGACAGTCTCGCCCGTGAGCGGCCACTTCTTTGGTAGAAACAGAAAGCTAGCAGTTCGATCATTCTGCAGGGGCCGAAGACTGGCGTCAGCCCCAGCTTCTGTATTCTAACCTATCGCATAGCTGGTTGGGAGTTTGAATCCTCCACCGTTCCTCCTGGAGAGGGGCTAGACTTGATGATCCATAGGGTCCCTTCCAGCTCTAAAGTTCTAAGATGATGATTCTGATCACGGTCTTCTGTGCCCTAGAAGAAAGATGTCTGATAGAAGTCGGCAGGCGGAGCTGTGCTCAGGCGGGTTTCAAGACCAAATTTCCCGGTTGTTGGTCTGGTTTCTAAGGGTGTTGCCAAAATTAAGGAAGGGCAGGAACTGCAGGGCCTGGCTTCCAGCTGCAAATCCCGCACTGCATCTGTCTGTGAGATGTGACCGCTCTCCCTTCCGTCCCACCTCATGCTCATCATCTGCCTTGCCTCCTAGATGTCTCTCTCAGCCGACCTCGCCTCCCGGCCAAAAGCAGCAGATCTTCCAAGCTGGGCAACCTACGAGCCCACCGGCGACCCAGTGACCAAAGGCACAGCCAAGACCCTTGCCCAGACGGCCCTCTGGAATGCGGGGATACGGCCCGCGCCTGTTCGGGGGCTGATCCCAAGGCTGAGCGAGAAGGGGCAGAAGGCCTTCACCTGGACCAGCCGAAGCTCCCCCAGTAAGTGAACAGCCCGGGATGGGCTGCAGGTGAGGACAGGTGGGCTTCCGAAGGGGGCAAGCCCTCCCTGAGCGGATGCTCACGAGCTCTTCCAGTCTGCTGCTTCGTGGTGGAAGACACCCCCTCCTTTTTCTGATGGGTCTCCTTCAGCCGTAGATCTCACTGTTCAGGGCTCAGGACTACACCTTCCCTGATCCCCGACAGCCACACTGGCTAGAATGCTCTGGAAGTGGTATTCCAACGCGGTAAGATTTCCAGGCCCTTTGGCTGTTTTGGCCCACTGTTCTTTTCGGGGCAGCTGTCTCTCGCTCTCTCCTCTCTGCTGAAATCAGAGGAGACCAGAGTTATAGCTCAGGGCTCTTCCAGACGGAAGATTTTACCTCCGCGCTTTCTTTGTTGGAAGAATTCCTTTGTCAGGTTTTATTTTTGTGGCTCCCATTCCCCCCCCCCCCCCCCCAGTTTCTACTTCTTGCGGTGTTAATCGTTTAATCTCTGTGCCCGTTCCAGCTTCTCCTCTCTTTGGAAGCAGGCCCTGGCAAGTCCCGCCATCCAGCCCGGGGTCTGAGGAAGAGCAGGAAAAGAGACAAAGGCAGATCTTCACAACATCCCCACTGAAATAATCTCCCAAAGAGGAAGAAGGCCTTCCCGGTTCCACCGCCTGGACGTTTGTCTTTCCAGCCTCCATGAAGACCAGTTGTGTGGAGACAGAGACCATAGATGGGTCACATCTGGATTTCCATGATGGACTGTTTGAAAAGACCACTGGACAGCCCGGTTTTAAGCCCTTGCCGTGTGGCCTCGGACGAGCCGCTGTGTCTCTCACCAGCGAAGAGGGAACAATCGCAGTTTACCTTGTAGGGTGGTAGTGTCAATGTGCGTTAGAGCAGGGTTCCCCAACCCCCAGTCCACGGCCCGTGGCCGGTCCATGGCCATGGCAAGACTCGAGACAGATCTGCCCCCCACCACACGCACTCCCATACCTACACACCCACACGCATGGCCCACCACCCACACGCACAGGTGCCACATCCACCTGTGAGCATGCCTCTCCCCTCTGTGAGAGCACCTCGCCCCTTTGTACATGTGAATGAGTGCTCTGCACCCAGCTGCGAGTGTGCCCCACCCCTTTGTGCATGCGTGCCAGTGCATTCCGCCCGTGCGCGCTAGCACTCCCCTCCACGAGTGCGCTCCACCCCTTTGTGCATGTGCGAGAGCATGCCATGCTTCCCCACGAATGAACTCCACCCCCCCAACCAGTCTGTGACTCCAAAACAGTTGGGGACCACTGCATTAGAGGAATTATCCCAGGGCAATCCTATCCATTTCTACTTAGAAGTAAATCCCACCATGCTTCGTAGGGTTTAGTCCCCAGTGTGTACGTACCAGGCTTATAGCCCAAAATACTTTGGAAAGGGGGTAGCTGTCCTTGCCTAACTTATTCTGGAGTGTGGCACAGCATAAGCAGTAGGCAAAGAGGGTGGGGGAAGGTGCCTTTGAGTTTGGGTGTAGGGCTGAGGGCTAATCAATGGAAAAATCATGAATGAACAGAACGATCCGGGCCAACTGGACAGGTGCCGTGTTGATCTCTACGCCCTTTGCTGCTCTCGGCTTCTCCTTTTCCTTGTGCACCTTGTTCCCAGTAAGAATAATAATCAGGTACCATCAATTCTGACCTATGGTGGTCCTTTTCATTGTTTTCCAGGTCCTCAGAAGTGGGTTCTCATTCCTTGGGACGGCTGTGCAGCTTGTTCGAGGCCACCCCGTTTGGCTCTGCTCACAGGAGATCCAATTGGGGGGGGGAATCAAACTCCCAACCTCTGTCTCCCTAGCCGGATGCCAAATCCATGGCCAGCTAGGAGGCCGTTCCCAGCACCCCTTGCTTTAATTCACACTCCGCTCAGATGCTGTCATTGTCACATCATGGCAGGGCCGTAAATGTAGGCATGGGGAGGGGGGAGAGAGAAACAGAACTGCCTGCCCCTTCTGTCCCAGATGCAGCCCTCAGCCCCTGCCAAGGGGAAGGAGAAAAAAAAGACACAGAATGCAGTGCTCCTCAAAAGAAAAAAGATCTGTGTTCCGAAACCAAAATGCAAGGGGACAGAGCTGAGAGATGTTGCTGCGTGTCTTCCATCATCCACCCAGAGATTGTCTTTTAGATTTTGGCCCTCTCTGAAGTCTGGCACCCTGGGGGAAAAGTTCCCATCGCTCCACCCTAGTTATGGGGCTTAGAAGCGACTTGGATGAGGAGTGAAACGTTTCAACCTAAAAAAAAAAAGAAGTCCAGTAGCCAGGAAATCCACGTCCACGCAACCTCCCCAGGATGCCTGGGAATCTTCACAGATACACTCCCCCCTAAGTTAATGGCCTGCATCCTTGGAAGAAGGCGGTTTGGCAATCCCACTCTTGTCTCGTGGATTAAACCTGCACCTCACTCCCGAATGCCAAGCATGTCTCAAAGCAGGATAATGCGCTGGCCACCAGAGATCCGAAAACCTTGTGGTTGAACCATTTAAGGAACTGCTCGTTCCAGCAGCCAGATCTCCGTAGCCTTTAGCTCAGCGACCACAGCTCCTTTCCTGAGGGCAGGCGGTCCTTCCCAGCTCCTTGGCTGAGGAGGCCTCGTAAAGCACCCCGTGCTGTAAAATGAATGACATGTCGGGAAATCCTGGTCTTTCCCAATCATTTTGGAGATGAAGTTCAGACATCCAAAAATACGGTTACTTTTCTCGCAGGCTGGGCAGACGCCCCAGGAACGAGTAGAAGGAGCAACAGATTGAGAGAGTTAACCCTTTGGGACAACCATGTCCGGACTCCCCCAAACTCTGATGCTCCAGCGCATTTTATGGGAAAAGTTGCTTTTGAGCTGAAGGGAGTGCTTTGGTTCTCCTGGAATGTTTCCTCCTCCCCTGCAGACCTTCGATCTGCCTGGGATTTTGCAAATTTCACTTTCTGTTGGGAGAGGGTTGCCCTCAGGCGGCCAGATGGTCCCAGTGCAGCCGCGAGGGCCTCCAGAATGGCTCCGCAAGCCGAGAAGTGCAATACGACTGAACGCCTAGGAAACCTGCTTTTATAAAGGATAGTAAACCTTGAGAAGGCTAGCTGCAAACGTAGTTTAATAAGAACAGAAAACAATTCTCATTTGCACTTTCTGTTGAATCTGAACAGGCTGTACAAGATAATTCTGTGGGTAGCAAGGGCGGGGAGGGAAAAAAAAATCCAAAATGCAAAACTCAGATTGTTCTCTCCAGATAGAACCCAATGTCATCCTTAATTGGTTTTTTATTTCTAAAAGGGTGGGCCATCCTGGGGAGTCAAATCGGACAACACAGGCAGTGATCCTGTGGCGTATCAGGCGTGTCTGAGAAATCAGACTTGCCTGCTGAGCCTGTTTCTTTCCCAACGGCCAATCACAAAACCAAGCAAGCTGTTTTGGAAGAAAGCAAAGTGAGAAATCTCGTGCTAGAACAATCGGAGCCGTTGATCACTGCATTGCCTCCCCCCCCCCCAGCCCAATGGAAACCTTGTGTTTCCAAAGAAGGCGATGGAGGTGTTGGAGTGGGGGGGGGGGAACAGAGCTGGATGCAGATTTCGTGGCAGTTCTTGGTTTTAAGAGTTGGGAGTAGAGATGGGCACAAACAGCCAGTTTGCGCGATTCGTGCCGGTTCGCTCCTTGGCCGAACACCTAAACGAACCGCATGAACTGCCAAACTGGTGGTTCGTTGCCCATCTCTAGTTGGGAGGTCAGTTCCAAGCACTCTGGTGACTGGGGGGGGCGGAGTTCTCCCAGAGAGTGCAGCAGCTATATAGGAGGGTTTTCTAAAGGAAATAGGAAAAGGCTGTGTGGTTCAGGATTACAACAAACGTACATACGAGTAAGGTGAGACCTCCATTAAACCACTAAAAATAAAATAAAATAAACAAATTGCAAGCTTCTGTGGAAAAAATCCCACTTCTTTATGGATGGAAATATTGTAGTCCCAAAAATGGATAGAAATATTGTAGGTCAGAATCCCAAAAATTAATGGCAGATCTCTGTGCTGCGTCCACCTCGCCTCTGAACTCATCTCCCACAAGCAGACTCAGCCTGGATCCTCTGCCGTGAATTCCTGGGACTCCGACCGACAATATTTCCACACTCTCCATGAAGGGGAGGTGCCCCTCCCGAGGAAGTGGGGTTTGACCCACAGAAGCTTGCAATCTACAGTGGTGCCTCGCACAACGAGTGCCTCACACAACGATGAATTCACACAACGATGCCTTTTTCTGTTAAATTTGCTGCCTCACACAGCGATGTTTCCTATGGGGGATTTTCACACAACAATCTCCCTTTTCGCTCCTGTAAAAGTGTCTTACAATGTTTGGATGCTGTTTTAAATGATTGCAATGGTTAGTCCACCTCCTGAAACCTATGCAAACTGATTTTGGTGTTGTTCTGACACTTCGTTAATTTATGATGATTTTTTGAATTTTCTCCATTGGAAACCATTGGATGGTCTGTCTAATGGTTTCCAATGGAGAAAACAAAAAATCATCATAAATTAACGAAGTGTCAGAACAACACCAAAATCAGTTTGCGTAGGTTTCAGGAGGTGGACTAACCATTGCAATCATTTAAAACAGCGTCCAAACATTGTAAGACACTTTTACAGGAGCGAAAAAGGACTTCGCAAAGGCATTGAAATGTATTGAGTCGGCTTCAATACATTCCAATATAGGAAACATTGTTTCACTCAACGATGTTTCCTATGGGGATTTTCACTGAACGATGGCAATCCGTTCCAATTGGAACGGATTAACTGGTTTTCAATGCATTCCTATGGGAAATGGTGTTTCACAGAACGACGTTTCACACAACGTTGATTTTTTGGGAACCAATTAACATCGTTGTGTGAGGCACCACTGTACTTGATTTTTTTAAAGTGATTCAGTAAAAGTATTACCTCAACTCTTGCATTATTCTAAAGGAAGCCGACTCCAGCCTCTTGCTTCCTGGGGGGTCAGATGGCCTGTCGCTCTCCAGCATCCTTTTGCAGATGACTGGATCCCTGTTGGCCACCTCCTTGGTGGCGGAAAGGGTGAATGGGAAGACAGAGGGAGAAAGAGACGATGGAGTGGGGGAATTAAGAGAAGAAGAAAAAAGCCAATTTCTGGGGGAGAAAAGACCCTCGGCCTCCCACACTTTTTTTTTGCTCTTGCAAGCTCAGCCGGGACCATGTCTTGCTTCTCTTCCTTCCTTGAGTGTCTCAAGGAAAAAAGAGAAAAACAACGTAGAGGGATGATCTTAAGAAAGGAAAACAGACTGAGGGCAAAAACAGAGAGAGAACAATTAGAAGCATTTTTCTACTGTTCAAAACAAGTTGCAGATTCACTTGCAATCTCCCCTGAACGATTGCTCGTGGGAGAGAAGTCTGGAATTCGTTGGTGTGCTGGTTTTGCCATCTCAAATGCTTTGAAGAAAGGCGTATTTGGAGGGATAAATGTTTTATTGCCTTCCAGTCAGCTGGCATTTTGCCTGTTTTCTCCCTGAACACATAAGGTGTGACTCCCAGGAAATGACCTGTCATGAACTCAAAAAAGGGGGTGGGAGACCTTCTTGGTGTCCCCTTCTGCTATAAGTTGGTGCTAATAAAGTTGTTGCTTTATTAATATTTTTGTACAACCCCCCCCCATGTACTCTTCCCATATTAAATAGCATTTTTTTCCTGGCCTGGACCATCCTTAAAAACCCACCCATCATGACAATAACTTCTCCAAACCCTTCTAGTGAGTCTTTTCCCCCCACCCCCCATCGTTATCTTCTCCGTTCCGTTGCTCAGTAGAAGACCTTCTCTAGGTAGGTGTTCATGAACATTCCTCTGGGGTCCAGTTTCTCCCTGATGGAGCAGAATTTCTGGAAGCTCGGATACATCCGCTCAAAGTCCTTCCGGGTGCAGGTGTGAGCCTGGAAACACAGAGATGGTTTTAAGACCCTGACTCTCCATCCATATGATGGTGGCCAAATTTGATGGGAGCTGATACTTTGGCAACATATGATACGGACTCGCATTCCCAAGTCCCACTATAGACTCTTGAACAATCTCAGTGTAAAAACGTAAAATTATAGAATGGTGGAGTGGGAAGGGGTCTTGAAGGCCATCGAGTCCAATCTCGTTTACGCCAGTTCTGGGTGGGAATCTCTTCCTAAGATCTCAATCAGAAAACGGTCTGTCCCATGATACCTTTTTTGGGGGAGGGGGGGGGAACAGGGGAACTAACATCGAATCAAGAAATTGGAAGGGGCCTAGCAGGCCATCCAACCCCCTACTCAGTGCAGGAATGCAAGTATATGAGTTTCATTCGAAAAAAGCAACTCCTCTCAGTTCTGCACTGGAGATGCCAAGGATTCACCCAAGCACCTGCCTGCATGCTTTCATTTCCTTTTTTACATCCGTCTTCTTTTGGCAAACAACATGAAGCCGAGTGTCCTGCCCCCGGTACCTTTGCCCAGTGTGGTCTCCCTCCAAACTTCTTCATGATCCCTTCGTAGGCGAGCCAGTAGTCAAGGTGGGGGACATCCTTCCCGTAGGGTCTAGGCGGAAGAGGAGGAAAGAAAGAGAGCCAGGATTAGCATCACCCCAAGCACAGAACCAGGGCTATTCAGAGCGCAACTCGAAAAGCCTTGCTCTTGGCTTGAAGGCAGGCGTAACACACGCCACTCAAATACCCTGCTAGAAAGTGGTCCCTTTCTAGCTGTGGAGGTCCCCCCCCCCTTGCTTGAAACTAATAATGGTTAAGCTGAAATTACTAGGCAGAGAAATGTCACTCTGGGCGTCTGCTTTTCCCCAGAAACCTTTTCTGTGGAGCACTAGAGTGGCCTTAGTAGCCAGATGGGTGGTATATAAACAGAATGAGTGAGTGGATGGATGGATGGATGGATGGATGGATGGATGGATGGATGGATGGATGGATGGATGGATGGATGGATGGATGGATGGATGAGTTAGTTGGATGGATGGATGGATGGATGGATGGATGGATGGATGGATGGATGGATGGATGGATGGATGGATGGATGGATGGATGGATGAGTTAGTTGGATGGATGGATGGATGGATGGATGGATGGATGGATGGATGGATGGATGGATGGATGGATGGATGAGTTAGTTGGATGGATGGATGAGTTAGTTGGATGGATGGATGGATGGATGGATGGATGGATGGATGGATGGATGGATGGATGGATGGATGGATGGATGAGTTAGTTGGATGGATGGATGAGTTAGTTGGATGGATGGATGGATGGATGGATGGATGGATGGATGGATGGATGGATGGATGGATGGATGGATGGATGGATGGATGGATGGATGGATGGATGGATGGATGGATGGATGGATGAGTTAGTCGATGGATGGATGGATGGATGGATGGATGGATGGATGGATGGATGGATGGATGGATGGATGGATGGATGGATGGATGGATGGATGGATGGATGGATGGATGGATGGATGGATGGATGAGTTAGTTGGATGGATGGATGGATGGATGGATGGATGGATGGATGGATGGATGGATGGATGGATGGATGGATGGATGGATGGATGGATGGATGGATGGATGGATGGATGGATGGATGGATGGATGGATGGATGGATGGATGAGTTAGATGGATGGATGGATGGATGGATGGATGGATGGATGGATGGATGGATGGATGGATGGATGGATGGATGGATGGATGGATGAGTTAGTTGGATGGATGGATGGATGGATGGATGGATGGATGGATGGATGGATGGATGGATGGATGGATGGATGGATGGATGGATGGATGGATGGATGGATGGATGGATGGATGGATGGATGGATGGATGAGTTAGTTGGATGGATGGATGGATGGATGGATGGATGGATGGATGGATGGATGGATGGATGGATGGATGGATGGATGGATGGATGGATGGATGGATGGATGAGTTAGTTGGATGGATGGATGGATGAGTTAGTTGGATGGATGGATGGATGGATGGATGGATGGATGGATGGATGGATGGATGGATGGATGGATGGATGGATGGATGGATGGATGGATGGATGAGTTAGTTGGATGGATGGATGGATGGATGGATGGATGGATGGATGGATGGATGGATGGATGAGTTAGTCGATGGATGGATGGATGGATGGATGGATGGATGGATGGATGGATGGATGGATGGATGGATGGATGGATGGATGGATGGATGGATGGATGGATGGATGAGTTAGTTGGATGGATGGATGGATGGATGGATGGATGGATGGATGGATGAGTTAGTCGATGGATGGATGGATGGATGGATGGATGGATGGATGGATGGATGGATGAGTTAGTTGGATGGATGGATGGATGGATGGATGGATGGATGGATGGATGGATGGATGGATGGATGGATGGATGAGTTAGTCGATGGATGGATGGATGGATGGATGGATGGATGGATGGATGGATGGATGGATGGATGGATGGATGAGTTAGTTGGATGGATGGATGGATGGATGGATGGATGGATGGATGGATGGATGGATGGATGGATGAGTTAGTCGATGGATGGATGGATGGATGGATGGATGGATGGATGGCTGGATGGATGGATGGATGGATGGATGGATGGATGGATGGATGGATGGATGGATGGATGGATGGATGGATGGATGGATGGATGGATGAGTTAGTCGATGGATGGATGGATGGATGGATGGATGGATGGATGGATGGATGGATGGGTTAGTCGATGGATGGATGGATGGATGGATGGATGGATGGATGGATGGATGGATGGATGGATGGAAGGGTTAGTCAATGGATGGATGGATGGTATTACACAGAGTGTCATCCTTCCCTCTACAGGCAGTGTTCTGGCCACTCCTTCCTCTGACCCCTCTGCCCCAATGGCCTTTGGCATGACAGCCAGAACCAATGAAAAAGTGGCCAGGCTATGCATGTGGGCCGTGGAGGAGAGAAGGGTGACCCTGAAGGCGACAGCTTGCAGGGATATTGCCAAAAATCACAGAATCATTCATTAATTGAATTGGAAGGGCCCTCAAAGATCACCAAGACCAACCCCCTGCTTGAGGCAGGAATCTAAGTCAAAACCGATCTGACAGACGGTGGTCCCATTTTCTCTCACCACCTCTCGAGTTCATGGATTCCATCGTCGTACTGCTCTAACAGTTAAGACTTTTTTTCTGATCTTCAGCCTAAATCTGGCTTCCTGTCATTTGAGCCCATTCTTACACATCCTGCACTCTGGGATGACTGAGAACAGATTCTGCCCCTCCTCTGTACAATCTTCCAAGTCTTTGACGAGTGTGATCCTGTCTCCCCTCCATCTTCTTTTCTCAAGTCTAAACAGCCCCAGTTCTCCCCTTCTTTCCTCCTCACAGGGCTTGGTTTCCAGTCCCTTGATCCTCCTGGTTGCCCTCCTCTGAACTTACTCCAGTCTGTTGAAGTGGACTTGTCCACAAAAATTCATGTTGAAGATGCTAGTCCTTATTTTTTTACTTTTTACTTTTTTGTTTTCACCTATAATGCTTGCACAGACTAACATAGCTACCCCTTCCATAACTCCATTTTGTTGGTATCCAGAGCGGGACACAGCACTCTTGAGGAAGCCTCACCAGTGCCGAATAGAGGGGAACTAGCACCTCGCGGGATTTGGGGACTGTGCTTCTGTTAATGCGTCCTCAAACTGCATTGGCCTTTTTTGCAGCTGCATCACGCTCTTGGCTCATATCCAAAATCCCTCCTCCTGTTTTCATCCACTTCGGCCTGTCCAATTTGCCCCATCCACCCACCCACCCCCGTTTGGCTCTTTGATACCCCAGGAGAACCTTCTTTCCAGCTGGTGTGGGAGGCAACCCCACACCTTCCGCAGCCTAGGTGGCTCTGAGAGGGACCGGCCCCTCTGTACCTGTACATGATGATGTTGAGGTAGCAGCTGTCCCTCTGGAAACAGGGGCTCAATAGGAAGTCATCCTCCCGAGTGAATCGCACTTCCACTGGATAATGGGCGACCACTTTGGGATTGTTCTCCAGGACCTCCTTCAATTCCAGAAGAGCCTCCTTGGTCTTCTCACTACAACAGGACAGGACAGGACAGGACTCACCCCTCCGACCAGAGAGACTCTTCAGAACAGAAGAAGCTGTGTGTGTTTCCTTTTTACAAGGAACTGTGGACTCTGGAGAGGAGCTGATCTCAAGCCAGAGATCCGGAGGAGAAGAAAAGACCCCGGTTTCTTCTTTCTTTTCCTCCCACTTGCCCCCAACCAAAAGGGTTTTTTAAAATTTATTTATTTATTTAAAAAGTTTTCAAACCAACTTTCTCCTTAAAAAAAAAGAAGACTGCTAAAACCAGTAAATAAACAAATTCTTAAAAAAAATCAAACAAATTCCATTCTGAGAAATGGTAAACCAAAACAACACCAAAACACATTCAAAGCGGAAAGGCATAACAAATGTATCTTAAAAAAATCACACACAGGCAGTTGGTTACCGAGGGGAGGCGTGACTGAAGAGAAAGGTCTTCTTCGCCTGCTTGTGGAAGGACTGCGAAGAGGGGGCCAGCCTGGCCTCCAGTGGCAGGGAGTTCCACAGTCTCTGGGAGCCGCCACAGAGAAGGTCCTCCCCCATGTCCCCATCACAGGTGGAGGGATAAAGAGAAAGGCCTCCCCTGGTGATCTCAACCCCTGGGCAGGCTCATAATAGGAGACACGGCCTTTGAGATGGTTTGGACCCAAGCAGGAATCAGAACTTTGTGCCCATCATATTTCTATGATGTTATTACCAGAACTGGCCACTAGAGGGGGCCAGAGACCATGCTATAGATAGCATTCCTTATTACAATCATGTTTGCTATTATCCGCATTTCTCAGTATCCGCAGGAGGCTTGGGATTGATCCTGCACAGATGCGGGGGCCCTACCGTACCCGTTGCCCTGCCTGCCAGCCAGTTCATTTTGGAATCCAGTCTCTTATTTTGCCTCCTCCCGCCAGATCTCTGCATGAACCCCAGTCGGCTTACATAGGAATGGCCCAGTCCTGGACGTGCTGCTTGAAACGGCACTCGTAGTTGAAAATCTTGTAGCTCACATTGACGTTTTCCACTTTGCTGGTGAAGAGGAGCCAGAAGAAGAAGCGGTTGATCCAAGGAACCAAGAACGGCAGGAAGGTGCTGGAAGAGAAGGAGAGAGAAGGAGCTGTGATAAAAAAAGACGGGGTAGTGGGAGAACAGTGCCCGCTCTGGCCCCGGGTGGGTTGCAGACATGGTGGTGGATTGGGGCCTGAACAGAAACGGGGAGAGGCCGTGCCCTTTTGCTGCAGAAATGCAGAGGTTTCCCTCCTTCTCCAGAGGCATGTGTGGAGGGAGGATGAACGCAGAATCATATGTTATAGTAAAAAGTGCCTTTCTCGGTGCTGGGGTGCACTGAGAAAGGCAATTTTTGCCTTCTTCCTCCCCCCGGCTTCTGCAGACAGTGAATGGAAGATAGCTGCCGGTGGTGGGACTCTGTTCTCACACAGCTCCCCTCTCATCCAGGCTTACGGATCAATGACGGATACGTTGAATTATTTATCAGCCAACATCCTGCTGAACATTTACACCGGAGTCATGAAAACTGGCTCAGGTGCGTTTGTAAATTGCTGCGAGTTAAGGCGTTCAGGTTGCCAAGGGAGTCCCGGGGCAGGTTGCGCCAGCCCTTGAGGCTGAGTTCTCGGCAGGTGCACCTTGACCTGCGCAAGAGCCCGTCATGGACAAGGGCTGGCAAGAGACACAGTTGCAGGGAAAGGACGTGGGAGGGGCAAGATTCCTCCGCGTTGGCCTGCATTGGTCAGTGCCTGTTCCGTGACTGTTCTTTTCTGTCTGTTTTTATTCTGACTGTAAGCCGTTTCCTTTTTTGTGCTGATACTCACTTAGAAGCCTCCGCATCCAAGCCAATGGTTCTAAAAGCAACACGAAAGAAAGCTAGAAATGGTTTATTCGACCCTTTGATTTACCATGTCTAATGGGGAGCGAGAGCCTTCAAAATCAGGGGGAATTTTGCCCACTGCTTGTATGGGCTTTTGGATCTGTGAATTTTGCTTGAAAGCCCAGGAGATGTCAAGCTTCGAGTTTGTCAGATCATATTCGGTTTTTAACTAGGACCCCTCGGAGCCACTGATCAGAACCAGGTGGCGGGGAGAAACCCAGCTATTGTGCTCCAAAGACAGGGACATTCTAGCATGATGAAACGGAAACCAGGGTCAGCCGGGACCACAATATCATCTATCACGCCACCCCCAGATTTCCCTCTCCATCTGAATTTACCTGCAGTAGCTAGAATGAAAACATAATTTTCCAACAGCAAGATATTCTTGATATTCAAGACCAAGCATTTTGAAGTGGCTTGGTCTTGAAAAAGGCAGTCAGGAGCCATTAGCCTTACAGATGACCCGTTCCAGCTGAATATGAACATTGCTAGAACTCATTTATTGACACAGATTGACAGAGCTGCATGCATTTTTGTTCATTTTCTTCTTAGGGGAGAGGTAGCTAAGGTTACTTCAAAATCTGCCACTACACCATTGTACCTCCGGACACAATTCCTTATTCAGAGGCTGGTTTCCAGGAGCAGATCACACAGCGGCCTTTATTTCAGCAGCCTAAAATTTAGGTGGGAAAGGTTATTCTGCTGCAGTTGGGAGTCAGGAATCTCTACAGATCTCCTGCAACTCATCCGGAGATCTCCCGGGAGACCTGGACCGTTTTCTGCTCACATTTAAGCAACCTATGGGGTTTATTCCAACTGCTCGCCACAAGATGGCATGGTGGCTTCAGCCATCAGCCAGCCAGTCTGGGCTGGAGGAAGGATGATTGCCCTGGATTTACAGTACAAGGGAAGGCAGCCTGCTTGTCTGTCTCTGCCCCTCTGTTTGTCTGTCCGTCTGCTTAGTCAGCCGTTGATTTATCAGATGGGAGAAAATAGCTCTTCAAGAGCCAAGCATGGCTCAAAACATCCATTATTCTAGACAAGATTCTGCTCACTTTGATTCGATGACCTTCTCATTGGGCTCTGAGGAGGGTTAGAAAGCAGTATTTAGTTGCCAAAACTTTTTTTAAAAACCCTAGCCAGAAGTGGAAGAATTTATTTCTTTTCACTAGCCTCACGAATTCTGACATTCTCAGAAGCAGAACCAAAAAACAACACCCCAAACCTACAAACATTTCCAAATTCTGAGTCTAATCCTGACCATCTGGAAAGTGGACCCAATTTTAAACCCTCCGAAAAGAGATGAGGTACAAACAGAAGGAATCAGTAAATAAAGGATCTCACTAAACCCTTTCACTATGTGCTATAGAGTTGTTTCAAGGATGATTGGGGGACTTAACATCCTTGGGGATGTTTAGACTTGAGGAAACAAGGACTGAGGGAAGATAGGACAGCATTTTTCAAATATCTGAAACGCTGTCCTCCAGAGGAGGGGCAGGATCTTTTCTCAAATCATCCCAGAGTGCAGGACACGCAACCGTGGGCTCAAGCTACAGGAAGTCAGATTTCGGCTGACTATCAGGAAAAACTTCTCAACTGTTAGAGCAGTATGACAAGGAAACCCCTGACCTCAGGGCAAGGTGGTGAGCGCTCCAACACTGGAGGCATTCAAGGGAAAATTGGACAACCTTCTGCTTTGATTTGAATTCCTGCCTTGAACAAGAGGTTGAACTCAATGGTTTTGTAGGTCCCTTCCTACTCCACGATTCTATGTTTTTATGACTCTGATTTACGGCAACCAGAATAGAGTTTTCAAGAGAAACGAGCTGTGCCGTGAACGGTTTACCATTTTCACACACATACCCATCAATTTCCAAAGCCAGGGAGGGGATTTAAACTGAGGTCTCCCGAGTCGCATGCCCCCATGCTTTATATCCATTACCCCAGTGGGCTTTCACTCCATCCATCCATCCATCCATGCATGGCACCAGTGGCTCCCACTGACCCTGGACTGCAATGTGACCTCATACTTGCCTGATCCAAAGAAGAAACTCCAGCAGGTAATATCCAACGGCATAGTCCCAAAACCAGGTCGTGGAGGAAGACGGCGGCTGCAGGCAGACAAGCAAGAGAGATGGGTCATGGCGTCTCTACTTAAGGCCTGAGGGGGTGAACTCCCATCCACCACTGTGCATGACATGCGCAGGCGAGAGGCCAGATTTCTCGGGTGCCCTCTAGTCACTGGGGCTCCCCAATCCGGACCTTCTTACCCTTTTCTCCTCCAACAGAATGCAGGACAAGGTGCTCCCTGAGCTGCCAGCCTGGGAAGTTTTACCTTGTTGGTGTGGTCTTGGTAGATGACGCTCACGTTCTCGCTGTGGGGAAACCAAAGGAATCGGAAATATTCTGATTTCTTCAGGTGGCTGTCTAAGTTGTCCAGGACCTGGGGGTGAGAAAGAACTGAGTGCGAACAAGTGTCTTGTTAAATGCAGGCAACGGCTCCCGTATTTCCTCTCACCCCTTCAGGCCTGTTCTTGTATAAGGAGAAAGGCGGGATAAAAGTGTTTTTAATAAATGAAATAAAATATGCGGAAGGGTTTACAAAACTTGCTGACCAAGTACGACTTGAGTCGTTTTGCTTCTGGAGAAAGTCCAGACTTGATGAGATCTGGCCCCTATTTGTTTGTGTTTTTTTGGCAGTCCATGGTATCCATAAAATGGTACCCCAGCACCCTATTTTGTCAGAGTTGATCTTTGTGCTGCTGATTTTCTTCACAGCTTCCACATCCTTCCACATCCACTGTTGGTATCATGACATGAGCGATGTGGTCTTGGTCTGCACAGACACATTCTTCTGCCTGATGATTTTTTCCCGAGCCAATAACCGTTAAAATGGTGACTCCAGTACTTTCTGGTGTGGCGCCACTAGAATTCCCAGTGTGAGAGTTAAGGACAGACTTTGATTATTCTGGTTCCCTGAGGAGAAAGTACTTGAAAATGCTTTTTTGCTTTTATATCCACATTAGTGGGCTTATCCTCATACCATTGCATTTTGGACAAACAAACAAAAAACCAACCATGGCATTCCAAAATATTACACATCTATGAACGTAAAGGAAGAACAGCAGACAATGGGGCACAAAGAACATGACCCTGTAACTGTGGTAGATCACAAAGTGGATATGAGCCAGCCGTGTGATGGAGCGGCACAAAGGGCCAATGCAATTTTGGGCTGCATTAACAGAAGGACAGTCTCCAAATCCCACGAGCTGCTGGTCCCCCTCTATTCAGCACTGGTTAGGCCTCACCTTGAGTAGTGAGTCAAGTTCTGGACACCACGCTTCAGGAAGGATGCTAACAAATTGGAACAAGTCCAGAGGGAGGGTGACAAGGAGGATCAGGGGGCTGGAAACCAAGCCCTAGGAGGAGAGGCAGAAAGATCTGGGCAGATAGATTAGCTCTCTTCAAAGACTTGAAAGGCTGTCCTACAGAGGAGGGGCAAGATCTGTTCTCGACCATCCCAGAGTGCAGGACACGCAACGATGGGCTCAAGTTACAGGAATCCTTTGAACATCAGGAAAAACTTCCTGTTAGAGCAGTATGACAATGGAACCCATGATCTTAGGAGGAGGCGAGTGCTCACATGCTAGAGGCCTTCAAGAGAAGATGGGACAACCGTCTATCAGATCAACGTTGACTCTGATTCCTGCCTTGAGCGGGAGGTTGGACCTGATGGCCACAGAGGCCCCTTTCAGCTCCATCCTTCTAGGATTCCACGAGTCTCTGAGAGGAAAGGAGAGCCAGTCGATGCTGACTTTGTGCAGCGCTTCAGTGACTACGAGTCAAAACCAGTCGTCATCCGCAGAACCTCTAACAGGGGAGATAAGCACAAGTTTTCCTAGCTGAAGAATCGATCTCAGGTTGCAGGGCGGAGAAGAAAGAGAATCTTCTGGAAGCACAAGCCGGCTTCTGTCAACCAGCGTGAGCTTTCTGCAGAAAGCAAAGAGATCAGTACTGCTAGTTAATTTTTTTTTAATGACCTGATTTTGAGACTCCATTTGTTGGACAGACAAAGATGGAGGAAGAGGGCAGAGCTTATTCATCCTGAAGCATGGTCCCTGCGCTTGTTGACTCCGCTAGCCTGAGTTAGCCTCATTAAGAAGATGGAATGATTTGCCATCCACAAATCATTTGCAGCACCCTTGATGAAACAGCTGGCCTCACTCTGATCCGGAGCCTTTGCGGTTCTCTTCTTTCGCTCCCGTGGATGGCACTTAAAGAGGGAGGGCTCACTTAGCCAGTGCCCCTTTGACCGAGGTAAAAAAGTAAAGGTTCCCCGTGACCTTGAGTCCAGTCGTGTCCGACTCTAGGGTGCGATGCTTATCCCCGTCTCCAAGCTGTAGAGCCAGCATTTGTCCGTAACAATGGTCATATGGCCAGTGCAACTAGACATGGACCGCCGTGACCTTCCCACCGAGGTGGTCCCTATTTATCGACTCACATTTTTAAATGCTTTCGAAAGGCTCGGTTGGCAGGAGCTGGGACAAGTGATGGGAGCTCCCTCCGTCCTGTGGATTCGATCTTACTACGGCTGGTCTTCTGACCTTGCAGCCCAGAGGCTTCTGCGGTTTAACCCGCAGCGCCACCCACACCCCTCCCTTTGACCTCACCCTTCTGGTAAATGCACAGTGCCACAAGATGGTCAGGGGGACCGTGTGCACCTCTCTCTCCAGCGACAGGCTGAGGCGGCTGCCGTGTCCACTTCCACCCCTGCGAGGTGGGGGCACCGGAGGGGCAGCATTCGATCTCGTCTTACGTTCTGCCTCCATGCGACATATAACTGATTAAAGGTAAACAAGTGTGTCCTCCTTCTTTTTTTTTTTAAAAAAAGTAGCTTTCTTTAAAAGTTATTATTTTAAAAACCCATGTCTGGGAACCTTTCTCATTTCAGAATTTATGTAAAATTTTATTCTTTTTCATACATCCCCTGCTCTCTGGCCTATTCCCTATCATTTCTCCTGCTCCTTCACACACCTAACTCGAGAAGGATCATCACTACGGTTGTTTTATGGTTTCAGTGTCACCCGAGTTTAAGGTTCGCTTTGCATTTAAAACATGAAAATTTCCCCAGTCGGTGACCGATGGAGTGACCGGTGGCTACCGTGGCAACCTGTCCATCGTCCCACCCTGTGACGCTACCCTGGGGTGGCGAAGTGACGTTTCTGTGAGAGATTGGCTAGCATCCCTACTCACAAGAGTAGACCCATCCATGGTGAGTCAACTCCACTGTAAGCTCCATTGAATCGGCACGGCTACTCTTGTTGACGCTTACTATGCTACAAAACAAGATTTCATCCTGTATAAGTGCAAGGAGAGAGGTTAAGTGGGGGTGGGGGTGGGTGGGGGAAGCAAAGCATGCTGCTTATACTCTATGCTAACCCAGAAGCACTTCAAGCACTCTTCAGGGTGATTTACAAGTTAATCATGCAGGCTATGCACGGTCCCGCACCCTCAATGGGTACTCATTTTACTGACCGTGGATGGAAGGCTGAGCGAACCTCAAGCCGGCTACCTGGGATTGAACTTTGGGTTGTGAGCACAGTTTGGGCTGCAAAACAGCCGTTTAACCACTGCACCACCCTGGGTATCCATATAAATAGATATTTTTGGTGATGGTGGTGCTGTTATTTAGTATTTTCAGTCAGCGGATAAGTGAATCAGCTGATACTGATCCCACGGATAGAGGGGTACTACTGTATAGAGCCATTGACTTAGGGGAGGCTGACGTAAAAGGCAGAGAGCAGGAGACGGGGGTCAGACTCGGCTGACTCTACCTCCTCCTATGCAAAATCTTTCAGAATTTCGTGGGAGAGGAAAGTGGAAGCCACAACCCAAACAGAACTATCATCCTGGATGCTATTTTTTGGGGGGTTCTCCCCCCCTTGTTTCTAGATCATTTCCAGGTGGAAGAAATGCATGAGGTGGAAGCGAGGGGGGGGGGCAAGGAGAAGACAGGTCACTTTGAGAGTTTTGTTTTTCGAAAAAAATCAATATCCGATCCTTGGTGTCACCAAAGGACTATTAGGAGGATGAATGGCGACTGCCAACAGGAGATACGATAATCAGGATGATTAAGGAGAAATATTTCCTCCTCTTCTCTCTCCCACGCATCAGGTAGGTTGCTGATCTAATGAGCTCAGTGCCCTATTTTTTTATTTTTTTGCTCCTTGCCGTCAATCTGCCGAGAGAGAAGCAGATTGACGGGATTTTCTTTGTGGGACCAGTTTGGAGAGATGAAAAAATAAAGGCTCAACAGAAAACTCCACGTTCTCTTCTGTGGTGTAGACCAGCCTTCCATAGTGTAGGGCTCTCCAGT